>NC_066396.1:75858968-76158968 GCF_013377495.2 Cygnus atratus
AGTGGACCACCATGGAGAAGGGAAGGGAATTCAGTACCTGAGGGAATTAGCCGTACGGGAAGTAATTTATAAGGGCCTAGACGACGACGCACAAACATCCACAGATCCAGATGAAGTCCAGTGTACTCGACCCATATGGCGGAAGTTTGTACAGAATGCACCATCATCACATGGGCCAGCACATTGGCAATAATAACCTGGAAAGACGGTGAAGATCCCACAGTGGACATGGCTAAACAACTCCGGCAGTACGAAGGAAATCTCTCCTCTTCCCTACAGGCCTGCGTCTCGGCTGTGGAGAAACTCTCTGAAGAGTTCCACCAACTTAAAGAGAATTTATCTTCCCCCCCACCTGAACAAACCAGTGGCCACCAACTAAAAGAGAATACTTTGGAGAAACTTTTTGAAGAGGTCCACCAACTTAAAGAGAATTTATTCCCCCCCACCTGAACGAACCAGTGGCCACCAACTAAAAGAGAATACTTTTGGAGAAACTTTTTGAAGAGGTCCACCAACTTAAAGAGAGTGTATTTTCTTCCCCACCTGTACAAACCAGCGTCTCGGCTATTAGGGGTAAACGCGCATCCGTGCAAAGAAGACAATATGGTGGGTACACACACCCCGCGCCACCCTGTGGTTTTACCTACGTGACCATGGAGAGGACATGAGAAAATGGGATGGAAAATCTACTGAGACCCTAGAGGCACGGGTACGTGAGTTGCAAAAAAAGAAAACAATCGGGAGAAAGGGGTTCTCTGAAAAGTTTGCTGCTCCAACTTCTAGCAGGCAGTCTTTTTAAACACAGAAACGAAGATTCTGACCAGGACTAGAGGGGCCCTGCCTCCAGCCAGGGGGAGGAAAGGGACAACCGAGTTTATTGGACTGTGTGGATTCGATGGCCTGGCACGTCTGACGCACAGAAGTATAAGGCTTTAGTAGACACCGGTGCACAATGTACTCTAATGCCATCAAGCTGTAAAGGGCCAGAGCCCATCTGTATTTATGGCGTGACAGGGGGATCCCAGCAGTTAACTGTTGGAAGCTGAAGTGAGTCTAACTGGAAATGAGTGGCAAAAGCACCGTATTGTGACTGGCCCGGATGCTCCGTGCATCCTTGGCATAGACTATCTTAGAAGAGGATATTTCAAGGACCCAAAAGGGTTCCGCTGGGCTTTTGGCATAGCTGCCTTAGAGACAGAGGACATTAAACAGTTGTCTACCTTGCCCGGTCTCTCAGAGGACCCTCTGTGTGGGGCTGCTGAGGGTTGAAGAACAGCAAGTGCCAATCGCTACCACAACTGTGCACCGGCGGCAATATCGCACCAACCGAGACTCCCTGATTCCCATCCACGAGCTAATTCGTCAACTGGAGAGCCAAGGAGTGATCAGCAAGACCCATTCACCTTTTAATAGTCCCATATGGCCAGTGCGAAAGTCTAATGGTGAGTGGAGACTAACAGTGGACTATCGTGGCCTGAACGAAGTCACGCCACCACTGAGTGCTGCAGTGCCGGACATGCTAGAACTCCAGTACGAACTGGAATCAAAGGCAGCCAAGTGGTATGCCACAATTGATATTGCTAATGCATTTCTCCATCCCTCTAGCAGCAGAGTGCAGGCCACAGTTTGCTTTCACTTGGAGGGGAGTCCAATATACTTGGAATCGGCTGCCCCAGGGGTGGAAACATAGCCCTACCATTTGCCATGGACTGATCCAGTCTGCGCTGGAGCAGGGGGAGGCTCCTGAACACCTGCAGTACATCGATGACATCATTGTGTGGGGTGACACGGCAGAGGAAGTTTTCGAGAAAGGGAAGAAAATAGTCCAAATCCTTCTGAAGGCCGGTTTTGCCATAAAACAAAATAAAGTTAAAGGACCTGCACGAGAGATCCAGTTTTTAGGAATAAAATGGCAAGATGGACGTCGTCAAATCCCAATGGATGTGATCAACAAAATAACAGCTATGTGTCTCCACCAACTAGCAAAAAGGAAACACAAACTTTCCTAGGTGTCGTGGGGTTTTGGAGAATGCATATTCCAAATTACAGTCTGATTGTAAACCCGCTCTACCAAGTAACTCGTAAGAAGAATGCTTTTGAATGGGGCCCTGAGCAACGACAAGCCTTTGAACAAATTAAGCAGGAAATAGTTCATGCAGTAGCCCTTGGGCCAGTCCGAACAGGACCAGATGTAAAGAATGTGCTCTACACCGCAGCCGGGGAGAATGGTCCCACCTGGAGCCTCTGGCAGAAAGAACCTGGGGAAACTCGAGGTCGACCCCTGGGGTTTTGGAGTCGGGGATACAGAGGATCTGAGGCCCGCTATACTCCAACCGAAAAGGAGATATGGCAGCATATGAGGGAGTTCGATCTGCTTCGGAAGTGGTCGGTACTGAAGCGCAGCTCCTCCTGGCACCCCGACTGCCGGTACTGGGTTGGATGTTCAAAGGAAGGGTCCCCTCTACACATCATGCAACTGATGCTACATGGAGCAAGTGGGTTGCACTGATTACTCAGCGGGCTCGAATAGGAAACCCCAGTCGCCCAGGAATCCTGGAAGTGATTATGGACTGGCCAGAAGGCAAGTACTTTGGGATATCAGCATCAGAGGAGGAGGTGGTCCGTGCTGAAGAAGCCCCACTGTACAACAAGCTACCAGAAAATGAGAAGAAATATGCCCTGTTCACTGATGGGTCCTGTGTAGGTGGGAAAGCATCGGAGATGGAAAGCTGCTGTATGGAGTCCTACACGACGAGTTGCAGAAGCTGCTGAGGGAGAAGGTGAATCGAGTCAGTTTGCAGAAGTGAAAGCCGTTCAGCTGGCCTTAGATATTGCTGAACGAGAAAAGTGGCCAGTTCTCTATCTCTATACTGATTCATGGATGGTAGCAAATGCCCTGTGGGGGTGGCTACAGCAATGGAAGCAGAACAACTGGGAACGCCGGGGCAAACCCATCTGGGCTGCTGCATTGTGGCAAGATATTGCTGCCCGGGTAGAGAACCTGGTTGTAAAGGTACGCCATGTAGATGCTCATGTGCCCAAGAATCGGGCTACTGAAGAACATCAAAACAACCAGCAGGTGGATCAGGCTGCTAAGATTGAAGTGGCTCAGGTGGCTCAGGTGGACCTGGACTGGCAACATAAAGGTGAATTATTTATTTAGCCCGATGGGCCCATGACACCTCAGGCCATCAAGGTAGAGATGCAACATACAGATGGGCTCGTGACCGAGGGGTGGACCTGACCATGGACACTATAGCACAGGTTATTCATGATTGTGAAACATGTGCTGCAATAAACAAAACAAAGCCAAACGGTCAAAGCCTCTCTGGTGGATGGAGGACGATGAAATACAAAATGGAAATATGGAGCCTGGCCTGGCAGATTACATCACAACCCCCCAACGCGCAACGGCAAGCGCCACGTAATTACAAGGAAACCACCGGATGGCTGGAAACATATCCTGTGCCCCATGCCACCGCCCGGAACACTATCCTGGGCCTTGAAAAGCAAGTCCTATGGCGACATGGCACCCCAGAAAGAATTGAGTCAGACAATGGGACTCTCATTTCCGAAACAACCTTATAGACACTTGGGCCAAAGAACATGGTATTGAGTGGGTGTATCACATCCCTTATCATGCACCAGCCTCCGGGAAAGTTGAACGATACAATGGACTGTTAAAGACTACACTGAAAGCAATGGGTGCTGGGACATTCAAAAATTGGGAAACACATTTGGCAAAGGCCACCTGGTTAGTCAATACTAGAGGATCTGCCAACCGAGCTGGACCTGCCCAATCAAACCTGTTACGCACTGTAGAAGGGGATAAAGTTCCTGTAGTGCACGTAAGAAACATGCTGGGTAAGACAGTCTGGGCTACTCCTGCCTCAGGAAAAGGCAAGCCCATTCGTGGGATTGCTTTTGCCCAGGGACCTGGATGCACTTGGTGGGTAATGCAAAAGAATGGGGAGGTTCGGTGTGTACCTCAAGGGGACCTAATACTGGGTGAGAATAGCCCATGAGTTGAATTGTAGTATGTTAATTATCATATAACACTGTATGTCATCACTACCATGGTTGCTATATATCATAGATGAAAATGGTGACTAATTAGAAGCTGTCCTGGTTTCAGGTAGGACAGAGTTAATTTTCCTCCTAGTAGCTGGCAGGGTGCTATGTTTTGGATTAGGATGAGAAGAGCGCTGATAACATGCTGATGTTTTAATTGTTGTAGAGCAGTGCTTACACCAAGCCAAGGACTTTTCAGCTTCTCGCTCTGTCCTGCTAGCGAGCAGGCTGGGGGTGCAGCAGGAGCTGGGAGGGGACAGACCCAGGACAGCTGACCCAAACTGGCCAAAGGGGTATTCCATACCATCTGACGTCATGCTGAACAATATATAGGGGTGGCTAGCCGGGGGGGGGGGGGCCGGCTGCTCGGGGATAGGCTGGGCATCGGTCAACGGGTGGTGAGCAATTGCATTGTGCATCACTTATTTCGTACACACATTATTATATATTATTATTATTATTATTATTATTATTATTATTATTATTGTTATTATTTTTTCCTGTCTTAATAAACTGTCTTTATCTCAACTCACAGGCTTCACTTTCCCGTTTCTCTCCCCCATCCCGGAGAGGGAGGGGGGAGGGTAAGTCAATGGAAGACAATGAAGTCATCCAGATAGGTATTAACTGGTTTAACATATGCAACAGCAGTGCACTATAATTATAATAATACTAAAAAATAAGACAGGAGTAATACTACCACTTTCGTGACTAATTACCACGAAAGTTTTGTCTAATAAATGCTTCATCCAAAAATTCTAGTGGCAGCAAGTGTTACAAAAACAGAATGACAAAATCTAATTTAAAATAAATTAGCAAATGATTCAGTGTGTTTTGAAATTTTACCACTAATTATCCACTTTATGGAAAAAGACTCTAATTTAAACCATTACTAACATTTTATTCAATTTTTCTATTTTCATTAGGTAGTAACTAGCAGAAGTGGACTACATTTAAGAATTCTAAATATCCTGAACACCCAGCAGCTACTTAAACACATTGGAAATTAACACTAACTTGATCATTGCCTCCCATGTTCTTGGTTTCTATATAACAAAGTGGACCTAGTGGAAAACTTTTCACAAAATTCAGTTTTATATACACAGTGTCAGTTTGTTCAGTC
Organism: Cygnus atratus; assembly: GCF_013377495.2. Lineage (NCBI taxonomy): Eukaryota > Metazoa > Chordata > Aves > Anseriformes > Anatidae > Cygnus > Cygnus atratus. The sequence continues at coordinate 75,864,163 of NC_066396.1, forward strand.
CAACTGTTTCAGCTGAAGCACACTCCACATTCAAACTTCTGATGAAACATGGAGGTGGCTCTTATAGATTGGTGCTCATACTATATGAGAACAGATAAACCCCAACTTCCTATGAAGCAGACTGCTCTAAAACTGCAGGTCTGTAAGGAACCAGGCTTGAGTGCAAGGAATATGTCATAGGAACATAATCTTCTCAGCAGCTGTAGGATTGAGGTTAGAATCAGTCCAACTGGGCAGCAGCAGTGAGAGTATTCTGTGTACCTTTTGTTCTCCAAAATATTATGGTATAGTGTTTTCCTCCCATGTAATTTTCACTCAGGAAAAAATCAAATTACTTTAATCAAATTATGTGTAAAATTCTTCAATTTTGGGGGGCTTGCTTATAATTTGAATAAAAATTTCTAAAGCTTCCTTTATGGATAGAAAGCAATATTTTCTGGACATTTCCATCAAACTGCATCAAATTGTATCACTAAGGAATCTTTTCTAAATTTCCAAATCTAGGAAAGACTATACTTTTTATTACTATTGTTATTTTTTTTTTCACAACAGTCCTAGTTATTAGAAATTGCACAAAATCCATAATTTCCTAATTACATACATGAGCCAAAATGTCTTGTATTAGTACAGCAATAAGCAATGTATGTAGCTGAGCAGTTGAGCAGTTCTAAAAAAAGAAATATCTATGAGGTTTTGACTGTTCATCCTTTATATAGATTGCTCCTATATTTCTTTAAATCATTACAACCATTTTCCACAAACAACATTAGAAGATAACATATTTTGATTTTATGGATGAGTGGAGAAAAAAAAATAATGCTTTCCCTGAGAATTTTTAGTGTTCCTGTTTACTGAAATTTTTGAATGTGTGTGATCACCATATGAGCAAATTAAAGGGCACAAAAAGAATATTCTATGTCATCTACATTTTTAATTGATGTAAGTGCATGTGCCAAAATAAGCAAGGCCAATTGGAAAAGGAAGAGCCAGTAGTCCACCTTGAGAGGTCTTTCCCTCAATTTATCATATATTTTGAATACCCTGCATCAAACTGCATCTTCGTGGACAAGTAGTGGCTTGCACTGGTGTTACGGCCTAGGAGTAGAAAAGTGAAAGGTACATCTGACAATGGCATTAAACATATCTGTAATCAGTTTACACTGATAAATCATAAGTTGCTATCATCATAAAACTATTGTTCAGTAGTTACAAAAAGTTTGAACTTAGCAATTTGTCTTTTATGTCTTTTCAGATCTCACCAAAAAAAAAAAAAAAAGTTTCTTCCTGTTTAACTTTAAATAATGCAGCTGTGAGGTGGAATCATATATCATGTTCATTCCATTTAGAGTGATTTATAACCTGAACTGAAAATTAAAAATATTCTGTATTTAACATATACTGATTTTGCTTTCACTAACTGATTTTTACTCCAGGTAGGCTGAATTCAATTCTGTTTTCCACCTTATTGACCTCTTAAAATACCGATCATGAGTACTAATCAGAGGAGGTGGATTTTTTTGTTGTTTGTTTTTATGAGACTAAAGTGTGTCCATACAAATTTACTATGATTCAAGGGAATTAGCCTGTTGGTTGATCTCCCAAATGTGTGTTTTAATGTTATCTTTATAACAAAACTAAACTAACGTCTTGCTGGAATACTGAAGAAATTACAATACTTTATCATCAAGCTGTATTAATATTCTGTTACTGGGCATCAATTTCATTATGATATCAATAAGGATGGAGATGTATTTTACTGCATGCATCTGAAAAGCATCAGTAACAACAATGACACAGGCTTAGAAGCTGTCTACATGCTACTGTCTGATTATATGGGTCCTTAGAAGGCAGGATGGACTGCAGACAGATTATCTTTGACTCATAACATCATATGAAGTACATATAAAAATCATCTTGAAGGACACCTTTGATTTTATTTTATTTTTTTGTCATGAATGCCTTGCAGCAACATTTAAACTAAAGATTTATCTTTCTGTAGATGAGGAGCCATCTCAAGAAGATCTGACCTGTATTCATTAGTTTATGTCCCATTTTTACCCATCAGCTCACTCCATGCTTCAGAACTTCAGCCAGTTGTTATCAGAGGTCAGGATGAGATCTAATATGGTACAGATTGCTCCTTTTTTTCCTTACACGCTTTTATCTCTGAAGGGGAGGATCCTGGACGGCAGCGGAAAGATGCAGTTGGGTGCATTTCAGCATGTTTGTGTCCAGCAAAGGATTCCGAGTTCACTTTTTTTTTTTTTTCTCTTTTAGCATTTTTATAAAAGTGACAAATACAGTTTCTTTCCCTGATTTTCCTTTTCCTTTGTACCAATCTATGTCTCTACAATAAGTTTACATCCACTGATTCTTCCTGGTAACTAAAGAGTTACCAGTTAGATTTTCTTTGTCAGGATGATCTTTCCACCTACCTGAGACATAGAACAGTAAAAGTAACATAAAAATGAACTAAGGAGTCTCTACCAAAGGAGCGGGAGTCTCATTGTTTGATTGAGACTTTGTTAATCCCTAGAGGTTGTTCCAGAGGTTTCAAAATCAGAATATTTTGGAAGTATTCTGTATACAAACTTTGTGTGTTCTAGATGCTTATTAAGGAAGCATTCCAGCATTTATTGCTGCATGTCCGATTATTTTTCTGGCTTCAGGGCTGCAAACACATTCACCTGTGGACCCTTGATCTTATTTACCTACATCAGTTTTCTCCAGTATTGCCATAAACCATGCACTGACAGCTGCTTGTGCTGCTGCTTCTGCTTCAGACAGCAGTGTATTTCACCTGGCTCTGATCTTTCCCAAAGAACCCTGAGAAGCAAGCAACAACCATCCTTACAACCTGGAAGTGGCTATTAGACATCACGACCATCTAAAGCAAGTACATCTCAGGTTTGCTCAAGCATTATAACTGTGACTAATGCTACCCCAGAATAAGCACTTCCTTACCTGGTTAGAGGAAGTTTTGTTGATCTAAATTAACAACAAAATCCTTTCTTCTGTAACTGTAGAATTCATAGCACTTCACAAATCCTTGTTATGTTAAATCTGCTTCAAATTTCTTTCATTACTTTTCCCTTATGCAACCATTAAACTAATTTTGTATTACCATTGTTTACTCTATGCTTTGGTATCTCTCAAGACATTTTGATACCATTTAAGATCTATATATCCTACATGAAGAAGAAAAATATATTGTCCTATGAAGCTACAAATTTGTATTCTTTTTATTTACTTGTTCTTTATATTTAAATGAAAGGCAAATAAAATAAAACTGAATCTAATAACATTCAGAAAAATCAGTCTGCAGCAATACTAATCTGATGGGTTATTAGCAATAGGAAGATAGCAATGTAGACCAAGAAATACTAGGGATAAAATTCATTTCTGGCAAAACCAAAAGATAATTTGGGGGTGGGAGTGGAGGGGTGGGGGTGGGGAATGGAGGATAAGAGGAGTGGGTGAGTAAGAGAGAGAAGCAAAATATTTAATTTGGTCAACAAAAGTAATTATGTAATGTTTTGGGTTGTTCTTTTTTTTATTATTATTTATTTATTTAGCTCTAGTTGACCTGTTAAAAGACTTTTAAGGTTAATTTAGCTTAACTAATTTAAAATCAAAATTAACATTTTATAAATGATTTTTTCTCTTGTTTTTTTGTTTTTTTTTTTTTGTTTGTTTGTTTTTTTATTTGTAGAACAAGACACCAAATTTGATCCATAATTCTGAATTTGCTCTGAGAAAATCACCATTTTACTTATTTATTATGTTCTATATATATGAAAGAAGTTGAATACAGAATGTTGTTGTTTTTACTACAGGAAAGGCTTACCTGCACCTGAACAAACAATGGACTGCAAAGTTAATAATTAACAAAAGCATGCTTTTATATTAAAATGTGGTTATGATTTTTAAATGTCAGAGCTTGTCATAACAAATATTTTTGTAAATATAAATACTGGTAGACAAAGCCTACTCTCATTTGAAAAGTGATCATTTCTTGTAGAAAAGAACTTTGAAATTTAGTAAGCTCCAGTCATCAGCCAAACAGTGATTGTTCATTATGAAATAATGCCTGAAATACATTATTCAAAGCAAGAATTTCTCTGGGTTTGGAGACTGAAAAGATAAAATAATCATACCCCTTGGATCTATGAGCAAGACATATGAAAAATTCAAATTCCAGTAATATATTCAAGAGATTTGGTGATGAAAATCATGACTAATATCCCAGGAATACACTCGTCATCTTATTAGCATATCTATAATCAAAAAGGTGAGTTGGTCACACAACCACAGCACCAGCACCCCACAGCCCTCATTGACCAAAAAACATCATTCTCCCTGGGCTCTCTCTCCAAAGGCCTTTCAGCAAGTCAGTTATGAAATTAAAAGATTAATCATAAGAGATATGAATCAAATATAGCATGTCTGGGTGAATCTGGGTGAAAAATAACAGCAAAGAAGAAAGAATAGATTGAGACATGGCAAGAGGAAAGCTAAAAAAAGAAAAAACAAACAAACAAACAAACAAAAAAACCCAAGGCTGTTAATTACAGAAGTAAAAGGAATCTGTTGATAAGTAGTCCTAAACTGACTGAATTAATCGTTCTCAATTATATATTTTTTTTTTTCACAAAAGGAATATAAAGGGAAAAAGCTATTTTAGCCACTAACTCTAGGGACTTTAAAAGCAAGTCTAAACTGAAGTGGCAGCCCTTCACTTCTGTCCTCATTTCAGGAAGAATTTTGTGTAGAATTCCCTCGCACCAATTTAAAAGATGAGGAAAGGCTGATTTGCTAAATATTTCAGGATTCCCCACTTTGCCTCTGCCAGTAAGAACAGTGCTTAGGTGATTTCTGCAGTTTTCATGTGTTTTGGTTATCATAGCAGGAACTTGGATAAAAAAATGCTTGTTTATATCTGAGAGATGTATATATTTGCCAAGATTCCAGACCTTCATTTACAAGCAGAAGGAGTTGGGTGCTTTGTATGTGCCTCTTCCTTGAGGAGCAGCGTAAGCGACCATCCTGCAGCTCAGCCTTGCTTTGCTGAGGGTGTTCCAGCTGTGACTTGACACGACTTTGTGCCCCTGTGCTTGGTCCTTTGGTCCTGGCTATTCAAAGCAATCAGTATTTGTTGACGGATGGTGTAAGAACTTGTGGGGACTTCTGAGAGGTGCTGGGGGATGAATTTTACTGTCTCAGTCAGTTGGGCCAGTGCTCACTTATGCGGATATAAATTTAGGTTTTCACCCCTAGGTCCAGGCAGACCACCCCATACAGGCCAGAAATCACATCTGTGCTCAAATAACATTTGACCTAAAACTCTTAATATAAGGCCTCTGATTCATCACAAAAATATGCTTTTGAGAATTTGTTGTCTTTATTGTTTCCAAGAAAACAGCTGACTAGTCAAATATATCTTTCATGATCCTTAATTGAGAGACTGAACTTTTTCAAAGAATAATAGCAGGCATAAAATAATGAAAAGGAAATAATGAATATATATTTCCAGGATTAATTCATTAACCTTTAAAATATACACAAGATTTAATTGCCCAACTACAATATTAGTGACCTGAGTAGCTTTTAATTCCCAACTGTGAAAACTTTTCCTTTCAGGAGTAGATGAAGTTCAGCAAATCAATTTTAAACTTGGCTGGATACAGTGAGGCATTGGGAACTACGCATCTAAACAAGGGACTCTATTTTAAAATGTGCTGAGTATCTGTGATTATTATCAACAAACATGGGGATTGCAATACTCAGCAGCCCTTGCATTAAACCACTAATTTAGGTACATTGATGCAGATATAAGTGGTAATTTTCTCTTCACCTTTTATTATTATTATTAATAATAATAATAATTTTTCCTATATGGTGCTGTCTGCACAGAAAAAAATATAATAAATAAAAAAGTATTTTATAGGTTGCAAGCATGCAAGACTTTAGTTAATTTATAATGCAAGAGAGTACCTATCCACCTATAATAAATTCTACAAACAATATCAGTTTAAGTATTTTAGCTAAGACACATTCTTAACAAACAGTAGGGGTGATGGCATTAATGAGAAATGAACTATATTTGTATCTCTTTTTATGATCTTATTTAATCTTTTATTTCAAGTTCCATTGAACTAGATTATGTTATGATTCCCAATAAATGTGGTCACCTGATAAAGAACAACTGCATAGAGAAAACTTTTTTTTCAATCCTTTGAGACACAAAGCAGGATTTTGCTAAAGCATCCCTCTTATTTACTCCAACCTGCAGTGTTGGTGTTATCTATCCATAACTCTTGGGGCTTTTTGTACAAAATAGAATTATGCTTTGGTTTTTGGTAAAATGATGCACCACAAGTCAAAGATGTTAAAGTCTGTTAAAATTGCAATTTAAATCAAATACTGTGCAAGTTGTTGTTTTGGATAGCAAAAGTTTGATGGTTCCTGCCCAGTGGAAGCTGTTTTCAAAGGGGAGCTTTTTAGCTTTTTATTCTGTATTGGGGCCATTGCTCCAGTTAATGTTTTCATCTTGCACTCTTATCTTTGCAGGAGATCTATCTCAATAGAATACAGGGAAAAAAAATATTTATTTATTTATTTATTTAATCTGTTTATTTATTTTATTTTTGATGCAACGACATATATGAATTGAGACTTTTCTGTTGCATGTGAATGAAAAGACAAATAATTTTGTAGACAGAGAAATGAAGCCAAGGAGAAGTTTGCAATATTGGAAAACTTTAATATTTCATTTCCTTTTTCCATGAAATAAAACTGCTCAAGATAAAGTAAACACATTTTTGGAGAGGATAATAAAAATATTTCTATGAACTGTATGTCATAGTAAAGAGCATGTGATCATCATGATATGCTTGTTTTCACTTTCATGTCTCTTCTACTTGAACCTAGATATTTGTTTCTACTTAGGATTCATGTGAAATTATTTTATGAACATGATTATTATTATAGGATTAAATTGTACTTTTCTGACTAGCTACTACTGAAATTCATCAAAACTATCAATATTTCAAAGGGGAAGGAAAAAAAAAAAAAGAAAACAGAGAAGTCCTATACCTAGAGAGGAACAACCCTAGGCCTCAGCACATGATAAAGGCCACCCAGAAGGAAAGCAACTTTGCAGAAGAATGTTGTGGTTCAACACAGAAGACAGCTAAGTGCCATAAAGCTGCTTGCTCACTCACCCCAGGTGGGTTGCAAGAGAGAACTGGAAAGGTAGAAGTGCGAGAGCTCATGGGTTGAGAGAAAGACATTTTACTAGGTAAAGCAAAAGCCATACGCACATGCACAGCAAAAGTAGAGAATCTTTTGCTACTTCCCATCAGCTGCCATGTGTTCAGCCACTTCCTGGAAAGGAGGGCTCACCACACATAATGCTTTCTTGGTAAAACAAACACCATCACTCTGGACAATCCCCCCTTCCTCCTTCTTTACCCCAGTTTTTATTGTTCAGCATTACACCATATGCTGTGTGACATCCCCTTGGGCACTTTGAGACACAAGTCCTGGCTGTGTCCCCTTCCAGCTTCTGCACCCCCTTGTTTTTCAGCACAGGAAGCTGAAAGGTCCTTGGCTCATTGTAAGCATTGCTCTGCAACAACTAAAAACATTGGTGTGTTATGAACATTGTTTTCATCTGAAATCCAAAACACAGCACCGTACAAGCCTTTATGAAGAAAATGAACTCTATCCCAGCAAAAGCCATGAAAAAAAAGTCCTAGTGGACACCAAGTTGAACATTAGCCAGCAATATGTACAAAAGAGACCAGGACATATTGAAAAGAGTCCAACATACAGCTGCCAAGATGAGCAAAGGAGTGGAAGATTTCTATGAGGAGAGGCTGAGAAAGTTGAGACTAATCAGCATGGAGAAAGAGGAGGCTTATGAGGATTCTAATCCATATTAAAAAAAAAAAAAAAAAGGAAGGAAGAATGCAAAGACAGAGCCAGGCTCTTTTCAGTGGTGCCTCTGTTAGTTTTACCATGATGGGCAACTGAGATCCACCGCAACTGCTCTCTCACTCCCCTTTCTCAAAGGAAAACAGGCAGAAAATACGATAGAAAGGGCTAGAGGGTTGAGATAAGAACAAGGACATCACTCAACTATTATCGTTACAGGTGAAACAGACTCAGCATAGGGAGATTAGTATAATTTATTGCCTAACACTACTGGACTAGGGCAGTGAGAAACTAAAAGCAAACTAAAACACACCTTCCCCCAAAGCCCTGTGGAACCCCACAAGTTTGATGCAACCCCATTTACTATAACCGTTTAAGTCCAACCTGCCTGCCAATTGTTTATCCATTGCATTATTCTTTTGTCTAACTTTATGCTGGACATTTTGTTCAGAAGAATACTGTGAGAAACAGTATCAAAAGCTTTGTGGAAAAACAAAAAGATTACATCAACTGGCTTTGGTCAACTAGGTGGGTAATCTTGTCATAAAAAGATCATTAGACAGGATTTTCTCCTTGTGAACCCATGTTGGCTGTGACCAATGACTACAATGTCTTTCCCTTTTTTTTTTTCAATAACTTCTGGAGTAATCTTCTCCATAATTTTACCAGGCAATAAAGTGAGACTGGCAGGCATGTAATTAGCAGGGTTTTCTTTCTCACCCTGCTTGAAAACTGTAATGTTTGCCAGTTTCCAGTTCCACTGGGACCTCTTCAGATGCCCAAGACCATTGAAAAATAATTGAGAGAGGTATTATGATGATATCAACCAGCTCTTTGAATACCCTGAGAAGAATCCCATTAGGCCATGTATACATGCATCCAGCTGAAGCAGCAAATCCTGTACAAGTTCACAGTAGTTGGGAGTTTATTGTTACCACAGTCACAGTCTTCCAGCTCAGGGCTCCAGGGGTCCCAGAGCTGCCCATCACTGTTGTTGAAGACAGAGGTGAATAAGGCGTTAAATGTTTCTGCTTTCTCTACATCCCTATCTGTGAGGTGACCATCCTCATCAAGGAACAGACCAATGACATCTCTGGTCCTCCTTTTCCTGATAACATATCTAAAAAGTCTCTTTTTATTGTCTACAACAGTACTGGACAACTTCAACTCTAATCAAGCTTTAAAAAATAAAAATATTAAAAAAAAATCAACACTTAAAAGTCATCATTGTCTGATGAAGAATAAACAAACACTGATATTCTAAGTGTTTTGGGTCTTTACCTCTAAAAGGTTTTTTCCTGCAATAACCCCAGATACTTTTAGCTGCTTTATTGAATATATTTTAGCTTTTTCTATACAGAGCAGATCTTAAACACTCTGATTTCTGCATCTAGTAATTTGCAGAACATCAGAATTTAGTATCAGTTCTATGAGGCTTTTCATAGTTGATTTATAAAGGTGCAGACCAGAGAGAAATCTAAGAACTAAAGTATACATTTTCAGGAAGAGTTTTAAAATTTATTAGTTACTTTGGGCAGTGTTTATTTGATTGTTGTTTATTTTTTCAAGTGATGGGAGAAACTTTCAAGTAGAAGTCCAGTGAGGAAGGTGATGATGGGAATTTTGCATTCACTGACAAGTTGTCCTTTCTAGTTACAAGCAAAGGAACATAAAAGTAATTTGTTATCTCAAAATGTTAGATTACCATCTGCCTCAATCAGAACCAGTATAATCAAATTATGCAAGGTGTTTTTGTTTGTTTGTTTGTTTGTTTCATATGGAGGTCTAATATATGTTTATCAATATATGGAAATTTGATTTCAACTGCAATGTTCAGTGTACAATACAGATCTCTTGGGATAAAAGGCTTCTTTCCCCCAAAATGTGTTAGTGATTTATTAAGACTGGCTAAACACTGCATCATTAACAAGCCTCTTTAGCAGGCATTTACCAGGGGACATTAGCATTTCTAAAAGCTATATTGGCTTGAGGTAATATTAAGGAAAGGAAAAAAGATTAATATCATTAAATTATCATTGCAGGCATACTGGACACGCATGGAATAATTAATGTTTTAAAGCTAAACAGAAAGCAAAGGCAGATTTGTTTACAAAGATTTTGATCTTCTGTACAACAGACAAAAATGCTTGCTTCAGAAATTAATTCTTAGCCATGAAGGTGACTGAAAAAACATTCTTACTTGGAGATCAGTTAGGGAAAAAAATAATAATAATCAAAGTTTTATTAAGTATTGTGTTTGTATTTGGCTTTTTTTTTTTTTTTTAGATCTAAACTGAAAATGGTTTAAAATAATTTTCAAACACTAAGAAATTCTGTTTTTATTATTACTTCAGTTATTAAAACAGGTCTCTTGAAACTCCCAGTCTATTTCTGTGAAACCACTTCAGATAAGCAAGGAAATTATTAGTGCCACACCAGCAAGGCACCAGCAATGTATGTCTACATTGTTTCCCTACACTGACGAAATATCTGATACTATCTCTGTGTTTGTTATGGGAGGTTTGCTAAGGAAAGAAAGAAAGAAAGAAAGAAAGGAAGAAAGGAAGAAAGGAAGAAAGGAAGAAAGAAAGAAAGAAAGAAAGAAAGAAAGAAAGAAAAGAAAGAAAGAGAAAGAAAAGAAAGAAAAGAAAGAGAAAGAAAGAAAGAAAGAAAGAAAGAAAGAAAGAAAGAAAGAAAGAAAGAAAGAAAAGAAAAGAAAGAAAAAGAAAGAAAGAAAGAAAAAGAAAGGAAAGAAAGAAAGAAAGGAGAAAGGAAGGAAGGAAGGAAGGAAGGAAGGAAGGAAGGAAGGAAGGAAGGAAGGAGGGAAGGAAGGAAGGAAGATAGTTACCGAACAAACTGTTACAAACCAAACAGAATGAAAACAAGAAACAGTTCTGTTACCTTCTACAGTTTATTCATAAAGATTATTTTAAGTTCTTACTCATTGCATGTTATGTTATAGACTGCCATTGCTAAACAAGACACCTTTTTGCAGTAAATGAAACTGTTCATTATGAGGCTGTCTGCAGTGTAGCTTTATCACATACCTACTGCAAGAGACTCTCAATTAAAAAGCTTAAGCAAAGCTCTGCAAAGAGTGCTGCTGTGGTAAATTTAACTAATGGTCCTGTTATTTAGTGCTGTTTACTCACATTCCACTTATTAGTTCAAAATATCAGTCATGACTTTGATACTAAGCATTCCTCTCTGTCTAGGGTGGTGGGGTGCGGTGCTTTGCTCTAAAAGGTTTATAAAAGATGGTAAGCATCTAGGTGGACTTGTGAATAACTCAAGTTTCCAGAGATCTAATCCCAACACAGAAAAAATACAAAGTTCAAAGAGGAGATTTGAGGCACTTCATCCCTACCTCAGTTACTGAAATTGTGACCAAATTCAGCATGAGTAGAAGGACTGCAGGGCAACAAGAAAGCTACATTAAAAGTCAGATGCATCTCCAGAAGAGGGGGTCTGTCCGTCTGTCTGCCTGTCTGCATGTGTTTGCACCTGCTGTTTACTTGCTATTGGTTTTCCTTTTTTGGGGTAGGTGAGTGTGGAAAGGGGGAAGGGAGGATGTATCTGAAAAAAAAAAGTACCCTTTAGCACTAAAAAAGTGATCTTACACAGTTGGGGGAGCAATGAAGGGAGAGTTCTCCAGATCCAATCCTAAGACTAAATACATAGCTTGTTTAAAAACTACTTAACATTGTGGCTTAAAATTTTATGTTTGGGGAGCAGAGTTTTGTGAAATTGGCTAACTGCTTAAACAAGAGATTTCCTCCCTTTCCTTTTTATGTTGCTAGTTTATCTCCAGACACCTAAAAGCTATAATTAGCTGAGTGGTTATTTTGTTTTGTTTTGGCTTGGATTTTTACAAGTGTAATGAGAATTGATTTGTTTTATTATACAAGTTTAAGGAGGCTTCCTTGAATTAACATAATTCAGAACAGTTGTTCAACAGCAAATATTCCAATTTCTCCCCTTCGGTAACAAATAAAATAATTCTCAGACAAATTCTTAAGTATAGTTATATCCCTTTCTCATATATGGCTGTTAGCTTGATGTCCCGTTGAGACAAACACCATCAACTGACAATTTGTGCCATTATTTGCTAGCTCACAGGACTTTTGTCTCAGGTGTGAACATTCTGTACTGAAGATTTATTTTTCTGCTTGTGTTGTGATTAAGTAAAGGATCATTTGGTTTCAGTTACTACTGGTATCTTCAGGAACAATCTCATCCAGCAGGTAAGGTACAGGGGTACCTTGCGTCTGTTTTGGGCAAATATCAAAGATAGAACAGCCAGTGAAATAACCTTCCTTTTTATAAAGTAAATATATGAGTTTAAAACATATATATATCAGTCATTTTGTTCCTAAAATGTCCTCAGTTCCCAAGATTTTTGGTGATTTTTTAAATTGTTCTCCCACATTGTCTCAGATCTATTGTGGGCAAGACCAAATGCTAAGGGATACATGCAAGCTGAGCAAGATCTTGTTTTGTTAGACTCTTGCACTTTCCAACAGTCAACACCCAACAATTGTAAAGAAATACAGTCAGCTTCCCACTGCAAATATGATGCATGTACATACAGCAAATACAATGCATAGGTCAGCAGTACAAACGTTAGTAGGAAAATCAAAAGTAACTTTAGCTTTATCTCCATAGATTGGACAGATAGATAATTCTTACTTGTCTATCCTGAGCTAGTTTTTAGGCGAGCAGAGGTACAACCTCTGCATTGAAACAACTGCCCAGAGAGAAAATTCAGTCCATGAAATTATTCAAAACTTCACTGAATATGAACTTGTGCAACAAAGTACAATTCTGAAGTTGTATAGAGCTTCAAAGTTGGTTCTGCTTTGGGTCATGGTGTTGGACAGGATGACCTTCAGAGATCCCTTTTAGTGTACTTATATTACAGAGTCCTTCATCTCTGTGATTTTAAAACTGCATTTCCTAGTGACTTATATGGTACTTACGCTAGCTGAGCACTTACAGGTGTTGGTCATTACAGCATTCATTGTTATTCACTTCCTAAATCTTCAGTTATGTTTTGGTCTTTCTCTAACAGAACCGAAACCAAAAGATGCTATTTATATCTATATCTATAGTGACATGACTGCTGTTCATGACCAAGTGCATGGATGACTTTCAGTCACTTCATAGAAGTCGATGAACAAATAGGGTGATGATTACTGTCCTAACCACCATCTGGAGTCACAGGGCAGAGAAAAAGTTGTAGTTTCTAGGTATTAATAGCTCTTTTCCCAAGAAAGTCATTTTTAATTAGAATGCTTTTTTTTCCTTTTTAAGTAGTCTGTAAAATAAAACAAAACAAAACAAAATAAAAATAAAATAAAATAGAAATAGAAACCAAACATTAGCCATGTATTTTCAATTTACAGCAAGGAGATAATTAATAATTGCAAATTAGCAATGTCAGCTCTTTTGTAAGTATAATTTAGGTTATTCTTATAGAACAAAATTAGCAGATGAAAAATGTGACCTATGGGATTATTCATCTTTTGATATCTATTAGGAACTGAAGAGCCACAGGATGCTGGGACATCTTTGTTTTAACATGCACATATTAACTTCCAGGCCAGTTCTTCCAAAGTGGGTAGCATGGCTGTAAAGAACTCGGACAGTCTTACTGTATCTGAATACCCTGTCACGGTGTGAGAATAACAGTCCTATTTGAAGTATTTCATTGCATGGTCTTTCATATCTTTGGTGCTGGATTTCCAGACATATAATTTTATATTTTTTTTCCTGTTTCTGGAATGAACAAATACATGACTGCTTGTGGAAGTTGTAGTTACTTCAAGGTGGATAAAACTGAATTTCATTTACACCAGCAACATAATTAACCCTATATACATCACATGCCAAGAACAAATTAACTTCCTTTTTTTTTTTTTTTTTTTAATGATCATACCATTAGGTAGCAGCTGAATAGCACAGGCTGTGCATAACGACTGACTTAGTTCCAATTAAATCAATGCATGTCTCATCCAGAACCTAACAAGCAAATGAGTTTAAGTGTATGCGAAGAATAGGTTATATATCATGTTGAAGCAAAGTGGTATCAAATGTAAGGTAAATTTTCTTAATCCTGCTTTAGTTTACGCTATAATCCAAGACAGTGACATGCTGAGTCTGGGTCTTTGGACAGAGAAAATGCAGGCATGTTCTGCAGGAAGAGCAACAACTTGCTCAGTTTTGGTCTCATTGATATTTATTCAATCTGTATTAGCTGTAAGAGTACTACTATGCCTTCAGGAAGAGTTTTGCTACTATATGCACTTGGTCTTAGGAGGCCACAGCAGCTAATACTGGTTTTAATCCATGTACGATTTTTCTAAGACAAATTACTTTAAAATTCATTGTGTTCAATACCCAAGAAAAAGTATTAGTGAGAGTTTCTAGATGCACTGCTAAAGTGGGTTTCTAAGATGCAATGAATGGAGTCATGTTGCTAGCTTATCTTGGTGCAGCTTTGATTTCCTTTGTAACTTGATGTGAACAGATACAGATGAGGTCCATTATGTATTTTCCCCTCAAATTACATTCAATAAAAACTTAAGCACATATTAATAAATTGATTAGAACTCAAACTAAGGTATGCTTCCAATCATTGACCAATGTGAAATATTCGTCAGAGTATGTAACTTGATTTAAACCATTAGTAGATCAATCGGAAGAGAACCATGCTGTGTTTTTTTTTTTTTTTTAATTTTCATTGTATTTTCCATAAAATTTCACTGAAACTGTTTGCAATTTTCCAAATAATTTTGTCATATTATTTTTACTCATGTGTATTAGACTGTTTCCTAAGATGAAACTTTGAACCACAGCCATTACAGTCTGCCTCAGAACATTTTTCCTTCTCTGCAGTTTTTACTGCATATGAAATGCAAGTAACATACTTCAATTCTTAAACCTGTGCTGATACTAAGCAGATTTCAATACTAGTAACAAACAAGAAAATAAAAAGAAATGAAAAACTATGGTTTTCATCAAAATTATTAGAAAGGCATAGTAAAAGTAGCATCACAGTTACAAATGTAAAGCCAGCAATAATAATAATAAAGTATCTGACTGTCTGAACTTTTCCAATATGATAGTTTTACCTTGCATTCCAATGCCAGTGTCATAGTTATTATTATTTAACAAACAGAAGAATTCAGTAATTCTGAAAATGTCTTATTAGTTCGATATAAGAAATATGTGTCCTCATAAATCCATGGAAAGTCCGTGGTAGTTAGATTGTTGAATTTTAACAATACAGAAAATGACCAGAAATTCTGTCAAGCATAAAATAATGAGCAACCTAATCTAAGAGGAAAAGAGCGAATCAGTTGGAAAACATGATGCAGAGAGACACACCTTTTAATAACGTGACTATGATTGGTTTATCACATTATATACTTGGCTTGCTTTGGCCAATGGTAAATACTAAAATCGTAATAATACTGGCACAGTTAGGAAAATTTGGGATTTTTTCCAAACATGTTGGCTCTGCTTGTGGTTTGACTATTTGCTTTAATAAAACTAACTGAAAGAAAATTAACAAGAGATTTCTTCCTATGAAAAAAAAAAAAAAAAAGGTCAAGTGAACTTGCACATTAAATACAAACTAATACTTTCAGTATTAGAATCATAAAATGGTTTGGTTTGGAAGGGACCTTTAAAGACTGACTTGTCCAACCCCCTTACCATGGGAAAGGACAGTTACTCATGAAATATACTCATATGAAACTACGTTTGGAAAACATTTGGAAACTACTTTTGGAAAACAAAACCAAACAAACAAAACAAAGCAAAATAATTCCCAGCAATGATGCAGTACAACACAATCATAAAACAGCACTTTTACATAAATGGCTGAAGAGAATTATTTTGTCTTATATACCTGATAATAGTAAAATGACCTGGGGAACTACAGGCCAGTCAGTCTCACCTCTGTGCCTGGCAAGATCAAGAAGCAAGTCCTCCTGGAAACTCTGCTATGGCACATGGAAAATAAGGAGGTGATTGGTGACAGCCAACATGGTTTCACTAAGGGCAGATTGTGCCTGACAAATCTGATGGCCTTCTATGATAGGGTTACAGCATTGGTAGATAGAAGAAGAGCAACTGACATCATCTACCTGGATTTGTGCAAAGCATTTGATACTGTCCCCCATGATATCCTTGTCTCTAAATTAGAGAGACATGGATTTGACAGATGGACCTCTTGGTGGATAAGGATTTAGCTGGAAGGTTGCAATCAAAGATGTGTGGTCAACGGTTGAAAGTCCAGTTGTAGATCAGTGATGAGTGGTGTTCCTCAGGGGTCAGTATTCAGACTGGTGTTTAACATTTTTGTCAGCAAGATGGACAAAGGGACTGAGCACACCCTCTACAAGTCTGCTGATGACACCAAGCTGTGTGGTGTGGTTGACACACTGGAGGGAAAGGATGCCATCCAGAGGGACCTGGACAGGCTTGAGAGGTGGGCCTGTGCAAAAATCTAAGGTTCAACAAGTACAAGGTCCTGCATCTGGGCCAGGGCAATCCCAGGCACAAATACAGGCTGGGTGGAGAATGAATTTAGACCAGCCCTGAGGAAAAGGACACAGGTGTGTTGGTTGACAAGAAACTCAACATGAGCCGGCAATGTACTCTTGCAGCCCAGAAAGCAAACCGTATCCTGGGCTGCACCAAAAGCAATGTGACCAGCAGGGTGAGGGAGGTGATTCTCCCCCTCCACTCTGCTCTTGCAAGACCCCTGTGGAGTGCTGCACTCAGCTCTGGGGCTCCTGGCAGAAGAAGGACATGGACATGTTGGAGTGAGTCCAGAGGAGGGCCATGAGGGTGATCAAGGAGCTGGAGCACCTCTCCTATGAAGACAGACTGAGAGAGTTGGAGATGTTCAGCCTGGAGAAAAGAAAGCTCTGGCGAGACCTTATAGCGGCCTTCCAGTACCTAACAGGGCTTACAGGAAAGCTGGGGAGGGACTCTTTGTCAGGGAATATAGTGATAAGACAAGAGGTAATGTTTTCTAACTAAAAGAGGATAGATTCAGATTAGTTATAAGGAAGAAATTATTTACTATGAGGGTGGTGAGGCACTGGAACAAGTTATCCAGAGAAGCTGTGGATTCCCCATGCCTGGAAGTATGTAAGGCAGAACAACTAATGTACATCAGCTCAATTTTGTAATTTTAGTGTTTAATTTTCTAAACTGTTTTGCAGTTGCTGGGTATTCAGGACTTTTTTAATTCTCTGCCTCCATTACAACGTGTTTCCAGTGTAAAGAACATGTAATTCAAGGTCTGTACTGTTACAGCATCAGATTCTCCATCTGAGGTCATGCAAGCTAATCAGAAGCATTGCCATGTTCAAGAGACTTTTCCTAATCTTCCAGTGTTTCCAAAGCACATCACACTTGGATATAATCTATGACTTTACTGAATGCAATCGCATTAAAGAGTAATAGCCTTGTGCTGAATGCCGCAGGCAAACAGCAGTAAATATCTAATGCTTTTGTACCTACTCCAGTTCTTTCTTGTACATGCAAGTTGGAGAAAATAATCCCTTCCCTGTTTCTTGTGACACCTCACGTATACAATCCTGTGGATACCATACTTCAAAGCAAATATCAGGACTACTGCAGATTTAGTGCATGTTTAGCTGTTGTTTTGCCTTATTTTGAAATCCTCCTGCTAATGACACTAGGCTTTTTTTCTGACTCAGAAGGTTCTTCAGCCTGACCTGGTAGAACTGATCCTCTCAGGTCTGAGTTGTGAATGTTGTAGCAACACTATCCTTTGAAAGGATCGTGCTTGGTTCTATGGCTTTATTTGTCTCCTTACCATTTATCATCATATTTCTGTACACCAAAAAAATTTCATAGGGAGTGTTCAGACATTATATTGATGGTGCTGTCTGTGCCGTGGGCTGGCAGAAGTGAAGGAATTGGACTTTGTAGAGTGCTGACAACAATACTAACTTTTCTTGTACTATTGCCATGGACTTAACAGAGCAATGAGAAAGAAAGCAACAGGAGATGAAATATAGATGGTCTAAATAATAATTGAAAGGGTGTCTGGCATGAGTATAGTGTCAGAGCTATGTTTCACACAGGCTGGAAGATAGAGATTGGATTGCTAGAAGGGAGTCCAAATGCTGGCATGCTTTTTGAACATCGAACAGTCAGCCAGCATGTCAGTTTGACACACAAGTAGGTAAAACTGAAGGAAAATTAATCTTGTGGACATGGATGTTAGTAGTTTTAAACTGTCCTGAGGCAGGGTCCCCTGAACTCTTTACCTTTGAACATTCAATAGAGTGGAAAAATGCAATCTGATATATTAGAATGAACATTTTCACTCTGTAAGTTTAGGAGTGCTCACTTCAGGAGACTCCTATAAACAGCAAAGGAAAAATACATGTTCTTTCATGGGACAGTTACAGCTATTGCTCTTGGTGTTATTTGTACCCTTTTTTGACCCTAACCCTCCTCCCTAACTATCACAGTGTGGCGTAAAGACCACATGGACATTAGGGTTCTTTAAGGATCAATAACTTCAACTAACTTAATCGAGGACAGACACCCTTCTTATACCATTAGCTCTACAAGCAGTAATTTTCTACTAACTATTCATTGGTTAACAACTTTGCCCTGCAACAGCAAATGTTTAGTAACTTCCATGTCTTAATGGTTGGAGAACAAGCAGTTTGAGACAGCAAGGCATCTCCTGAATCAGCCTTTTTGTTCCTTCTAACTCGTTTACATTCCTCATGGCTTCATCATCAGGAGTCTGATGTCGTCACCAACCAGGGGACTTGTCACACCCATAGCAATACTCCCAAATCACATATCCTAAATTGTCTTCTCAGTATAGGTAGTATCCTAAGATGTGTGCTTCCAGTATGGGTGATGCAGATGTCTTCCCAAGAAATTAGGAAGGCTAGTTTTTCTTTCTTGGCAAAACTGAGTATATCCCCAGTGATCAGATGTTAATCTCTGTCTGTTTTGCGTAAGTCTAATAACTTCCACAGGAAAATTACTACTTTATTTGAACTATTTTACAGTTTAATATAAATTTGTTGATTCTTGGACTGGTAAGATTTGATTTCAGATCTTGTTTAATTACTTTCTTCAGACCCTTTGAAGTGAAAAATATTAGGATCTAGGTTGAGTGCTCTGAGGGTTCATAAATATTTACTCTCTGGATTTACTTCACTGGAGTTCTGAGGGAGGTTCTGCAGTAAAGAAGCTAAATACTACTACTAATAAACAAAAACAAAACAAAACATTTCCACTCTTAAGCTTCTACTGCTGAGTTAAAAAATCGTGCTTAATGACATCCAGCTTATTCTTGCAATAGAGGATCCCTTAAATTAAAGATTTCCTGCTGTAATATTTCACTAAGTAAAGATGTTTAGTTAAGAGAAAAGGAAAAGGAAAACCAGAAGAAAAATCTATATAGCATGTATTCTTGGGAGAGGGGATCAAAGTAAAGAGTTTTAATTGATGCACACTAATATTTTCCCCTGTCCTGTGTCCTATCCAATATCAGGGTAAAGATAAATTCTCTGTTTACATATCCATTTTTCTCACACACTTTAATATATCTCCCATAATCACTTACAAACTCTAGAAACAAAGGATTGATGTAAAAATTGAATCCTGATATACCCTGTCAGGATTACTTGGAGATATCCTACAGGAAATAAAGGTCTCAAGCACATGCTTTGTACTGAGCTGTCATCATTAGTCAGTCAAAAAGTCCTGTTGTCAAATGAATCAGCAGTGTCAAAACAGGTAATATATTAATGCTTTCCTGAACACAAAAACAAACACAAACAAACAAAACCAAAAAACAACACCCATTTTTACACAAGGAAGACTGAAAACACCAATATTTCAGAAGATCCTTTCATATAAATGCGCCAAGGCTGAGCATAAATTATGAATATTAATTACCCACATGACTACAGATGAGGGTGGGTATGATATCTGGTTGACTGAAAAACCAGCAAATGTTATTATATTGTAAGTTATTTATTGATTTACTTGCCTTCAGTCATGTTTATCATCATGGCCTTTTCCTAAATTTTATCTATTAAGAGTGAAATTTCAAAAGTATAAATAGTTCATATGTTTCTCGCAGTAAATGTACATTTCAATGTAATTGACTGTTAAATAGAATTTATTGATCAGAACATATAGATGCACATAACTCATTTGTTTGTTTGTTTGTTTGGAATTTAGGTCAAATGAGTTGTTAAAAGTAAAAATAAATAAATAAATAAATAAAAAGTCCGCTACACATTGTTTTTAGAGGTTGCAAAGTTTCATGTCTAATCTTTCTACAGATGAACTCCTAAAGTCAGTGGCCTCTTATTAATGATAGATTGAATGATGAAGCCATAGCATGGTGCTATAGTGCCTTTGGGAAAGAGCTTAGATTTCCAGCAAAGTAGTAGAGCATCATGAGCAAGGCCTTGATCTTTAGCTGCAAGTTACAGCTATGAGGTTTATTTTCCCTTGTTTGCTAGAAAAGTTCACTTATATACATCTATGTGAAACATAGCTAATATTTGTTAACCTTTTCAATACTTTCATAATTCATGTTTACCATTTCTTCCTTGTTGTTCACATTCACAGTGAAAGGTCATCTATGTAGTACAAACTTCACGTCAAATTAAGGTGACCTTGTTTTTCCTAGAGAGAATGAGTAACTGGTTTTACCGTACTGCCTACTGGGCAACTGAACTCCACCACGACCGCTCTCTCACTCCTCCTCTTCAAAGGAAAATGGGGAGAAAATACAATGGAGAGGGCTCAAGGGTTGAGATAAGGACAGGGAGATCACTCAACAATTATCACAGGCAAAACAGGCTCAGCATAGGGAGCTTAGTGTATATATATTTATATATACTATATAATTTATTGCCTATCAGTGAGCAGTGAAAAACTAAAAGCAAATTAAAAACACTTTCCACCCCACCCACCTTCTTTTACACCTCCTACCCCCAAGCAGTGCAGGGAAATGGGGAATGGGGGCTGCAGTCAGTCCCTGACACTTTGTCTTCACCGCTCCTTCACAGTCACTCTCTGCCCCTGCTCCACATGGGGTCCATCCCACGGGATGCCATCTTTCCTGAAGTGATCCTGTGGTGGCTGCCCACAGGCAGCAGATCTTCAGGAACTGCTCCCACATGGCTCTGTACCATGGGGTCCATCCCCCAGGAGCAGGCTGCTCCAGCATGGGTCCCCCACGGGTGGCAGTTTCCCCCAGACTCCCTGCTCCTGCATGGGCTCCTCTCCACAGGCTGCAGCTCCGGCCCGGGGCCTGCTCCTGTGGGGGTTCTCCATGGGTTTCCTGGCACTGCTAAACACTCTTGAGGATTAGGACAATGCTAAAGTATTCTGCAAGCAGAAGTAAGAGAATTGGTCAGAAATCGTAAGCCTGCTTTACAGTGGAAAAGATACAGAGTGTTTTTAAGATTATCAGATTAACAGTTTTTGCATCACTTCAATTTCAGAAATGTGATGTTTGTCTGAACTTCCATGTGAACCTGGGAATCCTTAGGCATCAAAAGCAGGTGCTACCAGGGAGAGAAGCCAGGCTCTGCCTAACAGGCCTGCATAGCGGAGGTTTCATTGACCCTGCCGACCTGCTAAATCACATTCAGACTTCAGCTTCTCATTTTTAAGGAGTGACATGCACTCAGGAGATTTTCAGACAGGAGCAGTAATAATGTGTCTTGACTTTCACAGCTATGAGGTGGACAGGGAACAGAGCGGAGAGTAAATCCTTCTCATGTATGAAGAGGAAGAATGCCCCAGTGGCTAATTAGACAGTGCTGTGAGGGTATAACCTACAGTCTTATCTCAGATCCATAACATCCAGCAATTTCCTGTAGCACTCATAACTGAATATAAAGTAAAATAATACTCCCAGGCAGAAAAAATCATTTTGCCAAACACTATTTGAAAAGTATGTGTTATTTGGAAAGAATGTAATTCATTTAATTCATTACAATACTGGTCAATGCACTATCTGGCCAGTTTGTTTGGCATTACATCCTGTTGCCTTAATTTTTCTTTCTTATAAGAGGTGGAATGAAATCAACACCCTTCTGTGGTTTTCTTCACAAAGTAAGACATGAAGTCAGGAGTTGTTGTTGTTGTTTTTCTTTTTTTTTCTTCCTTTTTTTTTTCTGTTTTTCATTTCCAATGCCCCTTTGCAATTCTTTAATCAGTTTTGTTAATACATTGTGTTAACAAACACAGAATTTCCTAAATCTAGTGTGTTTTGTTTAGTAACAGGTGCACAAGCACTTAATATATACTCTAACACTGCTTAGATTCCCAGAACACCTGTTAGACACACAAACACCCTTCCTCTTCCAGTACTTCCACTGGTGATATCCATCATAAATATACAGTCTTATTAAGAATGTTGAAACATCTTGTAGCATAATAAACTTGGAAAAAAACAATAAGATTAGATCCTTAATTGAAATGACTTTGAGGCTGCTACCCATGTTTCCCTAGTGCACTGAATACACAATCTGAGACTTATTCCATTGTCTGTTTTCTTTTTTTTTTTTTTTTTCATTAAGTCTTTCACACTTGGACCTTGTGCTTTGGAGTATTGTTATTGTTTGCTTTTCACAAGATAAAAGCAAGGCTAGAAGAGATTTACAGGTGGTATCTTGATCAGAAGAACCTGACAGTCTTGATGTGATTCCTTCATGACTCTGGACATAGCTTCAGAGCTAAAAATAGAATTGTCCACACAGAGGAATAGATTTTGACAGAAATCAGTGAGGGCTAAAACATGAGCAGAGCCTTGCAGGGAGGCACAGAACTTACTGATTCTGATGCAAGACTATTAGAGATAAAATTTCCTTCCATAAGAAAAAGGAGAGGGTTCCTCAGTGTCTGTCACCAGCTGAGGTCACTGAGGACTATTCCACATACTGCACTAGGACTGCAGTTAGGCTTTGAAACCAGAGGAAGTGAGATGAACTGAAAACTAGTATTGCTGCAGAGGGAAACAGCTATTGTAGACAGAGAAAAAGAAAGAGATAGATACAGTTTAAAAAAAAAATCCAGGAGGAAATTGTGTTTTTTTTTTTTTTTCTGTTTATATTACCTTTAAAGTTATAACAAACAGAAACACACTTTTTTTCTAACACTTCTGACCATTTGTTTCTTATTGATGACATAGTCTGTTTACATAGTGTGCTGTCCTGAGTTTATTCCTGGCATGAACAGAAATAATGCACAGAGGTGACAATGCTTATCTTTCACAAGCAGATCCTGGAGGCTAGCATTGACGTGCTCCAGAAAGACCTCTCAGTCCCTCCCAACATATCATTCCGTGATCTCAAATATGTGTACAGCCACGGGACCAAACTTGTCTTGCCAACAAGTTCTGTTCTTGGCTTGTTCATTTAGGCACAATAACAAGCTTCCAGAGTGGAAGGTTTTAGAAAACTTCATCTTTGCTTTATTCAAAGGTCAACAAAGTGATGGAAGGGCCAGCCTAACTACTTCCCCTCAGATATTTGCACCCCTGAGGTTTCGGTGTTTGCAGCAGTCTGCAGAGTTAATTCTGAGATTCTTAGTCACTTTATGCAAAGCGATACCCTGTGCCAGGTGAAAAGCCTGAATTCAATTAAAACTGTGGCCAAGATCTTAGGGGGAAATATATTTCAAAGCCTATGTGAGCAATTTATGCAAAAGTATAACAAGTTTCCTTAGCAACAAGCGTTTTCTTGTCAAAGATTTGCTCTCCCAGAACATATCCATTATGGATTATTTATCCCATTATCTCTATATAAGACAGTGCTAACAAAAAGCATTCATTACCGCTCAGCCCCTACATTTGCATATTGTTTTTAAGCTCTTGAATATGTGAGCAATAGCACCCTTAATGGAGGCTAGTGTAAGTTTTTATTACTGCAGTTAAGCTAACACATCTAAATTGAAATGAAAAATGCTAGAACTCTCTTTAAAGTACAAATAAATCTTCCCCAGGACTTCTATTGAGGCTATATTTTTTGCTACTAACCCCATAAAATGATGGCTTCAGTATTCTGTTATGCTTTCTAGACATCTGAAAGCATTCCAGAGAATTGCTTTATCTGAGACTGTTATCTATGTCACATTAGAGATAAACAGTGGTTTTACACTTCTAACAACAAGTAATAAATGATGGTACTCAACCAAATTATTTTATAGACTTGAAAATTAAATAAATTAATTCACTATCTATGCTTCCAGAACACTTTTCCTAATCCACTGCTAACACAGGGAAGACCTCACCAGTAAATCCCTGGAGAGAATTTATCCTCAGCAGAGTGCATGTCTGGCTTGAAGGACTGTCTGTGGAGGTGTTCAGAGAAATCAGGCTTGATTTCACTTCTCAGCTGGTGCCCTCTCAGCTGAAACATGATGTGGGTCCTGCTACCTCACGTGCTGGTGAACTGCTTGCACTGGTGTATGAACACTGCAACAGCAGCATGGTGCAACTGCACCACTGGTGCAATGGGCTCTCTGCACTTATGTTTTGCAGGCTCATTCAGGTCCCACATAACAGCTAGAGCAGCTCCAAAGTTGATAGCTGAATTTATAGTTTTGGAGACCAGAGAAAAGCTGTTTTCTGTGCCTTAATCTTCAGGTAACACTGCATATATACCAGGAGAAAAATTTCAAATACCACCTGGTGAGAAGTTATTTCAGTGGCTAAGAAGGTGTAGTGATTTTACAGGTGAGGAAAGGAAATTCTGTGTTTGTCTGAGACCACAGTGGAAGGTGGTTAATACAGCCTCCATAAATGCTTAGGCTTTCAACAACCACAAAACTTGCTTTGGGACAAAATGCAGATTTGGTACATATACACACACAGAAAGAGAATTTTTGAGGGAATTGCTGCCAAAAGCTACAAATAAATCTGTTTTGTATTCATGACTAAAGCATTTCCTAGCAATAAATACTTATACAGAAAATTTCTGGTGCGCAGCCTTTCCCGGATAAAGAATGAAAATCAATAGGTTTATAGCACATTCATTCTGTGAATGTAAAGTAGGATTCTGCTCAAGGACTGAGACATCTAGTCTCCCTTCTCTAGCAGAAAACATGTTAGAGCACAAAATTTGGTATTTTCAATAATGGAAAATCCTAACTTTTGACACTGTATTTTTGTTCCAGACTGAGAGGAATATATTTCAAAGCTACTGAAAAATATGCATTTTCTGGGAGAAAAGGAATTTGGGATCAACCATGAGGGAGCATCAAGCACAGGTTGCTCCAGGGGAGCTGGAGCCAAGGATGATACCATGTCCTCACCAACGGGGGCACAGTGAAGAAAATGGGGCACGAAGGGTGGCAGTAACCAGTATCAGCCAAGAGCCCAGGTTGCTGTGAAAGTCTGAGCTGAGGCAGGTCATGCCAAGAAGCTGTGTCCGTGGGTAGGGCTGGGATTAGAGGGACACATGGTCAGGAACAGGCATGGCTGCCCTGTAGCTCAGGCACAGAGCAAGAATGTTGATTCCTCTTTAAGAAGGGTGTGCTCAGATTCTCCCATCACCTGAAAGACTGCCTTTGCACTTTCTACAGGGGTGTTAAATGTTGTTGTGTTAAACCAACAATGAAACGAGAGACATTTTGAAATACAAATAATTAAGAAATTTGGTCTGTAATCACCTTTTCAGTACGTTTTATGTTTGTTGGCATGATTTCCCTCCTCCCAGTGTTTGAGAAACTAAAATTTACCCGTTAGTAGCCATCTCTAACCTCTGAAAAGGGAAAAGGGTCTTACATTTAAAGGACTTACTTGACCATCTGCTTTTGTTCAGATCCAACTGCTTTTCATGAGAAAATATACTTCTGTAAGATTGGAAGTAAAAGCAAAAAATAATTTGGTCAGTGAGGGAACGTATTTGTTCACTAAAATCTCCATCTTTTTGAAACAATTCAGCAGGGAATCTGCGTGACAAAGGCAACTACATCTCTTAACAGTTTCATATTTCAGACAGATAGAAGAGGAAAAGAATCAACTCCTGCCATGTACAAAGTAGGGAAGATAAAGAAAAACAGCAGCAGGAAATCACTATTGCCTAGAGTGACTAGTGAGAAGTGGGAGATGTTTATAACTTCCAGGCAAGACAACACTAAAGAGGAGTTATCTGTTGGTTCATCAAGTCTTCAGGAGAGCAGCACTTCTGAGAGCAGTGTGCTTTTCTGCTGCAACAAAAGCATCCATCCCACAAGGAGTTACCACTACATCCATCTCCAGAACTTGTAAAGGGCCCATTACTGCCACGCCCAAGCTTCTAGCAGAATCAAATGTGTGAAATATACAAGTATGAACATAATGAACAGCATTACAGTTCATCTGTGGAACTCTAAGCAATTGCTATGGGATTTACAAGCCCTGTAAGAAAATTTCTATATGCTGAATTTTGTATAATGTCAAATGAATTTCCATTTCTCAGTCTCACTTTGCTGACAAGTAAGGAGTAGATCATGTCCACAAAGTGCAGACTGAAAATCACTAGGTAAGACTTCAACTTTACTTTTACTTGACAAAACTTCATCCTTGTTGTTTGGTACGTGGATCTGTTTCCAGGTTAATGGAAGGCACCGTGGTTATGCAGGTCTTTGCAGTTCCAATCATAACAACCACTTCTGACTGCCTGCAGTCAGACAGGTGAAGTAGCCCATGCATTATCGAAAAGTTTTCCCTGCTTCTAAGGTGCAGTTGAGGACACTGGACTCAGACCTGAGTTTCTGCATCCTCCAGGATGAGCAGAATAGGACTTTCAGGAGAATATTTTAACCCTTCCATAAAATAGAAAGCTGAATTCTGTTTTGCTGTTCACCCATCCCTACTGAACAGATTTGCTTTTGTCATTGTTTCACCAACAGACATTTTTAGGTTGCCTCAGTGGCCTTGAGTGTTGGTAAGAGCTTAACCACAATAATCATCAAGGACAAAGAAGGAAATGAAAATAACTGTTAGGTGTTGTAGTCCAAGTCCTGCTTTGAGTAATGAGAAAAGCGGAATTTGTATATCTCCCTCACCAAAATGATAAGAAGAAAGGAATACCAGAGAAGGGCTATGAAGCTGGTGAAGGGCCTGGAACACAAGTCCTGTGAGGAGCAGCTGAGGGAACTGGGGTTGTTTAGTCTGGGGAAGAGGAGGCTCAGGGGAAACCGTATTGCTCTCTACAAGTACCTGAAAAGAAGGTGTGGGGAGCTGGGGTTTGGCCTCTTCTCACAGGTAACAAGTGATTGGACTAGAGGGAATGGCCTCGAGTTGTGCCAGGGAAGTTTAGGTTGGAAATTAGGAGACTTTTATTCTCAGAAAAATAATCAGGCATTGGAGTGGAGTCACCGTCCCTGGGGATGTTTAAGGAAAGATTGGACTTGGTGCTTAGGGACATGGTTTAGTGGGTGACTTTGGTGGTAGGGTGATTGTTGGACCACATGATCTTGGAGGTCTTTTCCAACCCTAAAGAAACCCATATGATTCTATGATTCAAAAATTCCAGTTAGAATTAAAAGAAGGCAGGAAGTGCAGCACTTGAAGGAAAACAGTAATGTCTTATGCTCTCACTTTAGTTTTTTTTTTTTTTTTTATGATGCGCATTAACGCATTAACCACTGAGAGAGGCAACTAAATTTGTGGCATTTGAGGAAGAAAGAAATATAATAAGGAATTCAGATGTGACACTAAAGATTAGGTTCTGTGTCATACATTCACATAGCTGTACTTTTATAAGATGTCATTCAGGCTAGGTAGTTGCTACTGCTTCTGCTATTTCTATTCCATTAATAAGAGCTAACAAATGCATATCTAGGAAGATTAACCAACAAGCTGCACTGACTGCAGATTCTGATGAAGTTCAAGGGTAAGCTAAGATGCCTGGCCTACTCCACCTGTGATGCTTATTACATCTGGCAGGAAACTTAGTAGCTATTAATCTTGATAAAGGTTTCCAAAGCATACACCTGAGAATCTTTATCTTTCACACAGGTTTGTATCTCATTCAAGATACAGGAAATCCGTGAATTAAGAAAGTCGGAACTCCCAGCAACACAGTCTAAAACACTCAATCTGTTCTCTAGCATAGGGGTTTATGTAGACACATTACACAAATATGAGACCAAGATCAACAGAAAGTGTGTTATTGAAGTGTCACATGCATACATACCCCCCAATACCTAGGGAGGGTAGCAGGGTACAGGAAAAGAGAGAGGCAGAAGATTTTTGCTGTTCCCTTAAATCTTGCCATGAAGTATTCGTATGTATTCAGCTGCAGACCAGGTTTTGTCTTGAACAACACAGAACAGGTTTTCATAGCATATTGTATAACAATATTCCTGGATTTGTAGTTATTGAAAATTCAGAATCTAAATTACAGAAAAAAAAAAAAAAGAAATCTAAGGCTTTGCACAGATTTGGCATTTTCTATAATCCTAATATTAATATCAGGACTGAATATTAATAATGTTAATTATAATAAATATAAAGTAATATAATAATAATATGAATTCCTAATATTTACCTTCTTTATCTGCAAGGGTTAGAATAAAAAAAAAAAAAAAAAAAGTGATCCAATATATTATTACGCTAGCAGAAGTAAGTTTTCCACACTATTTCAAGTCAGCTGGCTCTCATCCAAAATCCCCAAATCCATCTTTGACAAAAATGCCAGCATATTCTTTCTCCCTCTCTCTCTCTCTCTCTCTCTCTCCCTGCCCCCTCCCCCCCGCCCCATTCCCCCATCCCCTGGCCCCCCGCCTTAAGTTGCTTATTTTGACCCAGAACAGGCACTCAGCTAAGTATCTCTGAAAAGGGTAGTCAGGCCAATTTTTTGTCATTTGGATTTAGTGTATTAACCTCCTCCCAACATTAATTTTATGAGAACAAATAACTCCTTACTAGTACACCTAAAACTGTCCTGATAGTCTCTGATACCAACACAGAGGAATAGCCAGGGATGTTTTCAAACAGCCTTTATGACCAATTAGGTAACCTCAGCTAGTGATTTTCAAAGTACTGTGAGAAAATGAAATACCCACAACCCTCAAATAAAGAACATATTCCTCACTCTTACTGAGGCAAATAAAGTACCGATGTATAATATTGGTGAGTGAGCTTTGCTGGTCATCCAGTGAAATTAGTAGTAACATCTGCAGCCATCAGGACTCTCTTGTGCCTGAGATTCAATGAAAAAAAGAGATTTGGGGTGTACTGGTACTATCACAAACATTTCTCCCACTCCACTTAAATGATTTAAAAAAAAAAAGGAAGAAGAAAGAGTGAGAGAGATGAAAAAATATGTGCTAACATAGGAATGTTAAAGTGTAAATTCTACTTAGACTAGTTGCAAAGACAGAGAACATTTTCAATGAGATTTTTTAATTAGTAGTATTTGATGATTGCTGCATTGATATCCACCTGTAGATCTGCATCTGCAGCAGAGGTGGATGGTCCTGGAACAAGGCGGGGAGGAAGGAGCCCTGGGGGGGTGGTCAGAGCCAGTGAAGCCTTATCAGATCTTTGCACCAAGAGGAAGAGGGAGTGATAGCAGCTGCTTGCAGGGGACAGAAACACTCACCTGCCAAAAAGAGCTGCTGTCTGTTGAGGTTTGTTATGCAGCAGATGATCAAATCTGGGACAATGGAGAGAGGCTTTATCAAATGATATGGACTGTGGCCTTTTCCTCCATGCTGCTAATTCACTTGATCACCAACGAGGTACTGCCCAAAGGCAGAGGCAACCACCCGCCATCTCCAGGCCCTCTCCCAAGAGACAGCTGGGATCAGTGCACTGTGGGGGCCTCTTTAGGCCCACTTGCCACCCTGGGATCAACAGCCCAGGATGAGGCCATGGAGGGCTTGGATGCAGCAAGGGCAGGCAGGCCTAGTCAGTACTGGTCCCTCAAAGTAGGGCTGGACCCAGAAGTCCCCCGGGGCAGCAAGGAAGAAGCAAGGAGCTGCAGAAAGAGACCCTCATGCACCAACCTCAACTGCTGCCCTTCCTGGCACCTGGCCTTCAGGGTTAGGAGTTATGGAGTATAACAAGTACTGTAGGTGAGGGACATTGAGATGGGGTGAGGGAGGAGTGTTGTTTGAAGTCCAGCATGTGAAGCGGACGGAGAGTTGTCTTTATGCTTGTTTAATTATGTCTCTTTCTCCATTAATCAAAAGCTTGTTTTTATTGACAATAAATAAATTACCAGAGCTGAAGCTGTTATACCCACAGCAGCAGGACATGAAATCTGTTTTCACTTGCTCTTGTATGATGTTTTCAGGTTCTCCTCTCCTTCAATCTCTGCAGCTTGATATCAAAGTCTTCTGGAAATGTTTTATTGCTTCATCTCTGTCACCCTTTAAATAGTTCACTGGTTTATATTGTTGTGAAAATATGTATTTTGTTTGTTTGTTTTAAACAGGAATGTCCCCTTGAGGTTTCTGGAAGTGTGAATTCCCCAAGGTATTACTTTAAAATAGACACAGACAGGGTGCTACAGCACTAACCAATGTCTAAGTCTGATTTAGGCACTGGAAGTTTTAAATTTTCAAAAGACTGCTAGTCAGTGAGGTAAATCCATTATGTCTGTTCATCACACAAACACAGCTGGAAGCATCCTTTTGAGAAAGTGGCATGCTGGTGGATATATTTCAGTTTGAATGTGGCTGATGCTATCAGGGTATTAATACTTGACACAGCTTCAGTAGAAAGCAATGTACCTCCAGGCAATAATTTTATTTGAACAAAACAAACTTTTTTTTTTTTTTTGTCTGTACAAGAATACAATGTGTACATTTCAAAGGCTGAATCTTCCCAAAAATATTATTGGCATAGGATGATAAATGCAAAGACAGGTGCTAGTTGTCAAAGGGATACAAGTGATTTGTGTTGCATCTGCAGCTCTCAGAGTCTTTGGGAGTAGTAGAAAGAGGAACTGCACTAAGTGCTGCTAAAAAAATCCCCAGCAGGGAGTTCTTGCTCCCAAGGTCCTCAACTACTCAAATAAGTAAGACAAATATATGTGTGTATGTATATATATATGTGTGTGTGTGTGTGTGTGTGTGTATTTGTCTTACTTATTTGAGTAGTTATATATATATTGTTACTGTATTAGCAATGACAGTTAAGAAACAGAGATTTAAGAATTTTAGGTAACACTTCTGTCCGTTTCAGGATTTAACAGACTTAATTCTGATTTCAAAGGACTTGTTAGAATCCTAAAACCCACTGTCAATTACATGTGATTTTACATACCTTCCAGATCTGAACAGTTCAGGGAGCTTGTTGCAGAGTTTTAAATTGTTGTTTGCCAAAAATAAAAAAAAAATACAGATCTTATTTGCATATTTTAAAATTTAGATTTTTTTTTTCATTTTCTAGCTTTCGCCATTTTTTATTTTTATTTTTAAATCTATATAGGTTTATTTATATAATTCATCAAATTTCATGTTTACATATTTAACAAACCATTTTGGAGTGATGGTTCAGTCTGAGTTGTATCTGAATGAATTAGTAAAAGAAAATCATGATATTCAGCATCATTTTTCAGCTTTCAACCCCCTGAGGAAAACACAGAGAAAATGAAAAAGTGCAGCACATTATTTAGAGTGACAGACTTTTGCTTTTCACTGTTTCATTTTGCAAGCTAGTTAGAAAGCTTGTCTGAAGAGTGTGTGTCAAAAAAAATAAATAAAAAAATAAATGCTTAAAACCATCAATACTGAACCAAACTATATCTATATGCTTCTGGAAATCTGCTTTTGATGTAATCAAAACTTCACAATCTGTATGAGAATCAGAAACTGAACCCAGGATTTCTGAGTTGCGTTTCAGTCAACTGGGAACATCCTGCATAATGGACAGATGAGAAGTGCTCTGTAATCTTGTTTCTCCTGTTATTGTTAACAGAAAGCAAAAAGAACAGTGTTCAATAGACTCTCCCAGGTTAGAGCTATCCTTTCCCTAAAGGCACTTGTGTCTTCTAGCAGCCGGTAGTTTGAAGTTCTTCTAGGTCTTAGGTCACACTAGGGCAATCACTTAAATAAACATCGAAAGATTTATCTTTGCTGATTTTGTCTCTTCTGCTCTGGATCCCATTTATAGCTTCAGCTTCACACGTAGTTGTGGAAAATAGTTGCATAATTTTGTCCTGCACTGTACATATAAAGCCCTTCAGTTTATTTGCCCTAAACCATCTGCCTGAGCAACTACTGTATTTCTTACACTTGTCATAAATCGAGACAAGTTAACAATTGCTTTTAATGATTTCTTCCTTGTTAAGTTATAATAAAGATGTTCAAACGTGCTCTGATTAGATTTTTTCTCTTAGCAGAAAACTGAAGAAAGATAATGGGCATTGTAAAAAGGAAACTAACCGTTACCTTGGGAGGTCTTCCTCTTGTTTTCTTTGTAATTTTCAACCTCTGTCCAGGCAAGGCCTCAGTGGAATTTGTATGACAAAGGTGAAAAGTACAAAAGTGGGTACTCTTCTCAATGGCATGCTACAAAAAACTCTCATGGATTTTGTAACAAACAGAGCAGAATATATCTATCTGTTTATATTGTTCTGATGGGTGGTAGCTTAAACCTGTGCTTTGGTGCTGTCTCTGTAATCAGATCTGGTTCAATCTATGAGGAAAAGGTCCAGTAGATGTAGAGCTTCCAGTGAAAGTCTGGTGAAATTATTTCGATTAGAATCCCTCACAGAACTTTATCTGTAACTATGCGATGGTGATTTGGAGTCAATCTCCAAATGGTCTGTGCAGAACACATTAAGATTTGAGAAATTCTGTGCAGCTATGGGGTGATTAAGAACATATTTTTTTTTATAATATTCTTAAGGGCTCTTCATGTTTCCAGAACTGCTTGTCTAACTACTTGCCTATGACTAATGTTCTGTACATTACCTAGCAGTTCCACATTGCTCTGGACAACAGGATTTTTATTTTTATTTTTTCCTCATTGCTGGCTAAATCCTTGAAAAAAAACAGGTGTTTAGGTTAATGCTATGATCTTTACTGCATTCTATATTGTCTCTACTTTTAGAATGTGTTACTCTTAAACACATGAAAAAATCCAAAGCTTTGGTAGAAGTTGAGAGCAGAAGAAAAAAATGCTTGTTTCAGTTCTTGTGTTGTTAATTTAAATTAACAAGGCAATATTCATATGTTAGTTGCAAGTCATGCTAATGGCAGGATATCTTTCCTTAACAGTAACAAAGATTTGTATCTTCTGCAAATACCTGTAAACTTGGAAATCAAAATGTGCATGGAATAAAAATGTGACATCCACAGTGAGTATAGTTCAATCAACTTAAGGAGAAAGAAAAAGCAAGGGCACTCAGTTCCCTGCTTTGTGGTAAAACTAATTTCAAACTTTTTATAATTGTGAATAGCACTGAGGACAAGGACCTCTGAAAGGAGAGATGGAGCAATGTATAAAAATGAAGATTTGGTCAAGAGCCATCTTTGAGGAAGCACAATTTAGCAGAGCTAAGTGTTCACAGTTATTGAAAATCAGCCGAAGGATATAGTTTTCTCTCCAGCATATTAAGAATTACTCCAACAGTCTGTTAAAAGTTTCAGTTGATGTAAATTTGGTGGCTGGTGTTAAGAATTATTACTACATTCCTCTCCTTTTCTGGTTAGTGATTTTATTTTTCTTTTCTTTTCTTTTCTTTTACTTCTTCAAATGACATAACATTTTAGTGAATAGCACATTAGAATAAAATTTGAATCTCCAGGATGTTAAAGTCTAAATTTAAAAGTGATGTGTAGGCAGTCTGCTGTTGGGAGTCTTCCTTTTGGCTTTAGGTTTAAATCCACATTAATTACACTGAAATGCTTATAGAATTGTACCAGTGAAAGATTTTGCTTCAATCTTTGTCTTATTTTGACTAAAAAAGCATAATTCTGAATTTGTGTTAAATATTAATATTGAATTTAAATATACATGAAAAGAACTGCTTCCACATGCTCTGAGTCAAATTTAAGATTTCATTTTAGTAGATTAAATCAGAAAGACTGAGACTGTTTCATTGTACCATTAATCTCAAAATGCCAGTAGTTGAATTGTCTACATAAAAATTGTAGTCTCACCTTCTTCTTTTATCTTTCAAGCAATTGGATCTTTTCTGTGTTTCTGATACCAAAACCTATTTTCATGGCATAATGGGATATCACC
This sequence comes from Cygnus atratus, assembly GCF_013377495.2. Classification (NCBI taxonomy): domain Eukaryota; kingdom Metazoa; phylum Chordata; class Aves; order Anseriformes; family Anatidae; genus Cygnus; species Cygnus atratus. The sequence goes on from NC_066396.1 coordinate 75,898,337, forward strand.
TTACATTCTTGTGATACCTGTACCATGTTTCATGAGTCATTCCCATGGAAGCATCATCCAGCAGTGAAATGGAGAGACGTGAAGCTACATCTACATCTAGGAGAAAGAAAAGAGTAAAGACCTCAGCTTTCTGTTCTTAGAGTGAATGTAAAATTTGAGTTTGACATCAAAGAGAGGGCTCATCATTAGGTCTCATATTAATTACAAAACCTTGGGTCATATAGATAAATAGAAAATAAGCTAACTGTAGAGGAATAGAGATGGAACTGAAAGTACAACAAGGAAAAAACTGCCTGATGTTCACTTTCTGAGGTGGTGAAGAAAGACTGATAGAAAAATATAACAGTTGATTAGATCATCTATTACAGATGGAAATTGATTATCAAACTTTTGGGGAAGAAGAATCTTGTCACCTGTGCTGTTAAAATCTCCTAATATCTGTCCATAAGCCTTTCAGTTTTTGCATTCCATCTGTATCATTTGGTCTAATAAAGCAATCACCTGTTCCAGCAAATCATGTCTCTCTCAGCCCATCCTGCCTTTAAGGTTTGAGATGGTGAACATAAGATAGATATTGAAAGATGGGAATGGAAACGAAAAGGGAAGCGTATGAAAGAAGATGTATGAAATGTTCATAGGCTGAGTCCGATTATAATATCAGATGTCACTTTAGTGTGAATTTTGCTGCTGACTAGTCTTCTAATGATTGATTCTTAAAAAAAAAAAAAAAAAAAAGAAGAGGGAATGAAAGGATAAAGTGAAGAAAGAAGACATCTTACAAGGTGTAAAGAAAGATATAAAGGGTTGTGGAACATAAAAATATCAAGTATTTTTTGACTACTTTGTGCTAGTAAAAGCTTCTTTGGCCTATATTCACAAATATGTGATTTATTCTCTTTACGTATTTCTATAAAATATTCATTTTTCCCATGTTAACATGGTGTCTGCAAGTTGTAGTTTACTAAAAATGCTACAAGTGAAAAATGGCAAAAATCTTTAAGAGTTATTTTCTCTCTGAAGAAGATCAGAGTTTACTGAGTAGAACAATAATATCAAAAAAAAAGTAAGAAATCAAAATCAATAAGGCAAACAAATCTAAGTGGGAAATCTTAACATCTGGATCTGAGCAATAACATTGATCAAGGGGCCAAATTTATGCTTTCAAATAATAATGTAGTTGGTTCATTCTATATTTCTTTTCTTTTTCTTTTTCCCTTGTATCTACTTTTCAGTAGCTCGGCAGTTTTGGACTGCTAAGCAATAAGGAAAATTGATTTTAAACAGCCTGGTTTGCATTGCATAGATGACATAGGAGAGAGCTTGCTGGACAAGAAATAAGTCACCTTTCAAACCTCCCTCTCCTTTTTACAGTACTATGACTGAGTCTGTGGAGATATGCTACATATGATTTTTCTCTATAATGCTAGAGGAAAACTACCCAATATCTGACACTGGGTGGCTTTAGCAAGGTTTTATCTCTTATGGATTTATTTCTGGTTTTATAAAGAAGTACCTCACGAGGACACAGAGGAAACCTTCTCGAACCATCTATGCAGTATATAAAAAAAAAAAATTGCTACAGAAATATCATCACTACTTATCCATATGTTGTCAGAGCAGCCAAGAGCATTAGATATGACTCCAGGCACCCCTGCCTGCTCCAGAAGTGTGAACCCACCCCAGAGCACAGCCACTGCTCAGCTCAGGGAAAGCAAGGCAGAAAGGGACATTGAAATTGGCTTGATAATCTATCCTTGATAAAATAGCAAAACACCCAAGATGGCTAGGATCATGCAGCTTAGGAGATAGAAGCTTCTGTGGTATGGATAAAGGTAGAATCATCTTAAAACTCTTACTGCTGTCAAATACAGAATATTAAAGAGTAACAGATTGAGAACTACCAGGAACTCTTCAGAGTTACCAGTGAAAACTGCAGAGCTTCTATTGAATACTACATCCAGGTCAGGAAATTTATTAATTGATAGTCCTTGAAAAATAAGTAAATCCTCACACAAATGGATTCAGCACAGTGTTTGAGCATTTGTGCTAGAGAACACAATTGACATAAATCCACTACCGCTTACCAAAATAAAAGAATTCATTAAAACCTGAAGGCACATGTAGCATGACTACATGCAAATAAATAGATAAAAACAAATTTATATAAGGCTATTGAAAAAGCTTGTATCTATGGAATATTTTATTGTAGGAAATAATATCTATTAAAGGCAACATCCTGTGCAAGCTGAGCATGTAACAGTATCATGTTGCACACACTAAACAGGATATTAGATGGGTAGAAATAGGAAAACAACAACAACAAAAGGTTAAACTATGTAGTTAGATCTTTATTTATTTATTTATTTTATTGTACAAAGATGACTTTCATACCTAACTCTGGAGTTCTTAATCATTCTTTCTGGATGAAAAACTATACTTCAGAAAACCTTGTAACATTTATTTAGCTCAGCTGAACATCAAAACTGTTTTCCTTCTGGACCCCAATAACCTAGCAGATGCTCAGTGATTTTTAACAAGTTGTATTGTTAGTATAAAATCAAACTCAGCAAGAGAAAACCTTGTAGACCTAAGTTTCTAGAACTATAATTTAGTTCTTTAATTGCAAAATATACTTTAATGTCTATTTTCTCACTGAACTGTAAGGGTACAGTATCACTGTAGTTATGCACAGCCTACTCATGATCCTTTGGCAACTTGTGCTAAGAGACCCAGCTTGAACAGGGGCTTGAACAAGGTAATCTCCAACTCGACCATTCTGTGGTATACATGCCACATATCTTACTAATTTTGTTTGGTAATAGGGTCCAACTCAACAAGCCTATGGTCACTTTCAGTGGTAAATTCCTTCCAGCAGGCTTAATGTTTTAAGAGGACATACAAACACATCTTTTGTGGCTTGATTTTTCTCTTGGTAAAGAACCCAAACCCCAAAAAAAACAAACATACACTGATTTGTTGCTTCTAATCTATATTCTGGATGCTTTGTTATTTTGAGACATCATTGTGCTGCAAGTATTTCCTTTCTCGTCCTTCTGTAGTTTGTCACTTGGCTAAAAGTGTTTTGCAAGAGCTAAGTTTTACATTGATATGCTTGAAGTATGTTCAGTGAGTTCAGTACAGTATCTGAACATATATTTAACATTAGGCAGAAACATAAGCTTCATGTGTTCTTTAAAGTCTTAGAAAGGTTATTTTCAGATGTGTTCTCTGCAAAGTGTACCCTTAATCAATTTGCTTCATTCTGTATTTAATTTTCACGTTATTCTTTTGATGACTACTGAAGAAAAACTCACTAAAGGGCTCAAACTAAATCCAATATGCTAGCTCAGTTATTGCGTGATTACTACAATGTTTTTTTTTGTTTGTTTGTTTGTTTGTTTGTTTCACTGGTTTCAAGATACCTTACTGAATCTGAATAGAAAATAAGCAATTCCAATGTAATAGTTCAACATTTTTTCAGAAAAAATATTCAGCTCCCACCTACAATGAAGTATTTCAACCTTAGTCTAGTCAGGCATCAGAGCCTCTCCTGTTGGTATGCCCTGGAATTCACAAGGCAGTATATGAACTGTGGACCTACCTAACACCTTGACACACTCCGGTCTTTAATTACACTAAGGGGAAAAAAAATAAAAATAAAAATCATACCCAAGTATAAATGCTATAGCTAGATTATGGATTTTTTTCTTTCAATTACAAATTAAATCTTTCTGAGGAAAAGAAACCGCAGAGGTAACTGCAAGTTTTCTTTCAAAACACTCTTATCAGATACTTTGTATTAGCAAAATATTTTCCCATCCATCTTTTTCCTTCCTCCTTCCTTCCCTCCCTCCCTTCCTTATTTCTTGGTAATCATCTTAATATACATGTTTGAGGTTACTTAATGTAATACATTAAATTTCTTTCATGACCAAGGAATATAAAATTAACTCTCAGGCTAAGTTCAAATATTGCCATGCAATATTTGACATGACAGGTTTCTGTCAGAACAGGGCTGCAGCAAGGCAAAACTTCTCATTAACCACCCAGCAGGTCTGCTCTTACCAGTGATAGCACCAACCTCTTTGTATTCACTTGCTTACAAAGATTCAATTTCCAGAAGAGTGACACTTTAAGTTCTGAATCTACTTTTGAGTAAAACAAATACACACAACACAATAATATATATATATATATATTTTTCAAAAAATGGACCACTCTGAAAAACTTCACTTGCATTTTCAACCTAGTTTACATTTAGTCATATAACCAAAAAATGTAATTATTTCACATAAATGATGTTGAGTGCAGTCACTAGACAGTCAATGTACAATTTAGAAACTCCACTTCAGAACAATTAGGAGTACAAAGAGCTTACAAGATGCTGTCAAGTGAAAGCATAGCTTGTCCAAAATATTTAAAGCATGTTTCTTAGTAATTACTATGAAAACCCATCAACTGCAACTTTACTATAAAAGCATTTAAATTACTTAAAAATATTTGGAAAATTTATATCTATAAAGATACTTTATTTTAAATGTCATCAAGAGTGTCATTAAGAATAAGAATATACTTTAAATGCATTTTGTGTGAAAGCCACAAAGGCCACAGAAATGGCTGTTTTATCATAGTTCTGCAAGTCTAGTGTGTCCCCAGAACAAGCACAAGAAATAAGACATATTCCTCAAGACAGACTCTGCAGATCATTCTCTTTCCTGATGTCACACCATTGTTCACATGCTGAGGTAATTGACATAACTCTGGAAGTGAATGTTTATGTAATGTATTAACTATATATTATCTGATGTGTTCCTATACTCATTTTATATATGTTATTTTAATTAATTGTTGCGGATGATTAAATATTCTTTGCATTTATGATTAACAATACATTATTACTTTCATCATCTAGTTCATATTTATATGACAGCCTAGTGTCACCTGCTAATGTTGTATATATCACCTACACATTAATATACCATGCTGGTGTTATTCATAGAACTTACACTGTTTATGCTAGGGAATCCCTGTCTAGGTGGCAGATGATGTGCTGAGTAAGAAAGGCCCAGGTATCCCATGTTGGTGAGGATGCTGCAGCTCCCAGCTCCTGGCTCCCCTTCCCTTGCAGAACAGCTCCTGCTGCTCCACAACACACGGCCCCACAATGATTGTCAGGACTGACCAGCTCTTATTTCCCTCTAGAATTCCCATTATCCGGCAAATCACCTCAAAAGAGCAAGGAATTTTCAGCTGAGTGGTGAAATGTCTGCTTATACAAAGCGCATCACAGCTTTCTGATCTTTTTCCTTATCACTCAAGTGTTGTGACACATTTCTAACTAGTCATGTCAGAAGTATAATCATCTCCCCACTAACTCAATTAAGTACATAACAAATGGTAGGGAAATTCTCTGGAGCATCCACTTTCTTACAAAGGCACGCGTAGTGCACGTTAAAAAACTTGCACTGAAATGAGCCATGGAATTCATGACTTAAACAGATTAAACATAATTCCAGCAAATATCACATATCATTCATTGCTGATTTAATAATAATAATTTAAAAAAAAAAAAAGAGAGAGAGATTTAAAGAGCACATACTAAAATGTTCTAGAAAAAACTAGATGTCAAGTTACTTCTCTTCTATATTAATTTCATGTTTGCTTTTAAAATGTTCCAAAGAAACTTGGTGTATTTAAAATGTGTTACTGTATTTCCTAAACCTCCAGTTTTATGCAGTCACAAGTGAAAAAATAAAAATAAAAATTGCTTGTGATCTGCTTATTACTTGATTTTACATATTTTACTGATTTTACTTATTTTTACCTATTTATCTATTTTTACCTATTTATCTATTTTTACTATTTATCCTATTTTATCCTATTGATTATATTTATCCCTATTTATCATATTTTTCTTATTTTGCTAACCTATTATTTATTCATTCATTTATTTATTTATTTATATCATTTTCTGCACCAGAAAGAAAAGATCCTTTTAGTCTTTCTATCAAAAGCAGGGTTCTTCACTCTGACCTGAAGAACATCCCTGGTCTAAAGCTGTTTACATTTTCGCTAACAAGAAGCAGCACTTTATATCATTGCTGTTCTTCTGCAGAAGCTGTCACGATGGATGGCACCCCAGGGATTTTACACAATGCAGACTGATGACTGGCTGAGATCATGCCAGTGTGTTCCTCTGACTCAGGGACGGCTGATGAAAGCAAGCAATATGATGATCTAGTGGGAGGTAAAGCCTGTTAAAAAACACAGCCAACACAGTTTTTCATGAATTTTTGTTGACTATTATGGTGGGTATGTCTGAGGTTAAAGGGGTCCCAATCTACATTATGCATGGGGCCGACAAGGGTCCAAATGAGACTGAAAGCAAAGGTCTTGACCTCGCTGAAATTCTCGCCTAATTTGTGCAGTCAAGATCCTATCTCCAATCTGTCTCAGTTTTGCAGCCTAGTCCTCTCTCAAGTGATGGACAGGAAAGCTGAGTCTGCACAAGTCTGCACATACACAGCTATTGTGTATATCATTGGAGTCAAATTCATAACACTGTTTAATATAAAGTGACTGAAACTTATCCATGTCTCAGAAGGACAAACCTTATCTTCCACACATGCCTTTTCCCTGAGGAAAGTCACTCTCCGTTGCAGAATGTTCCAGCTCTGGGAAGAGAAATGGGAAAGGAACAAACTGTGGGAGTGCCCTACTTCATCCAAATGTGCATAAGAGAGTTAATAATTTCAGTTGATAAATATTTTTCCCAACTCAAAATAAAGTCAAAACAAATTGAACCATGAGTTGAAACACTTGTCTGAGTCGATGCTTTACAATATAGGTTAATTAACATGTTCCTCTCTTTCTATTATTGTTTGGGCTGATGTGTAGATTTATAGTTCAAGTCACAGATGAATTTCTCTGGTCTACACTATGTGAGCATGACTGCCTGTAAATCTGCATTTCAAATATTTTTCCAGGTTAGTAATTAACTTGGTCAGGAAAAGAGCTGTGTGGCTCCAGAGCTCACTGAAGCGTAATTCTTTACATGACACCCTATCTGTAGTTGTTTTCAACCAGAAAAAAAAAAAAGTATACTCCAGAGCTTGGCGTGAGGCCGAAGTGCTGAGGTCCTGCTGCACAGAAGCAGTGTGTAGTAGACATGTATCAAAACATCAAGACGATACAACCCTTTTGTCAAATATATATGCTATGAGTAATGTGTACGGCCCATTGACCCTGGGTTATATACTTGATTGCTGCTCTTCCACTCTCCCAGAATGGCATGTCCTTAAGGAACCGTTCTCCTTTTCCAACCAAGATATTTTTAATCATTTGCTTGTCTTCAACAGATAAAACCAAGAAGCATTGTTGCTACTGTGTATTTTCATAGCATTATTTTCTTATTATTTCTATCTGGTAGGTTCCATAATACCAAAAATGAGGCAAACCAGACCGCCATGTGGGTAACTACAAACCACAGTGAGACACACAGAAGCAAAGATGTTCTTCTCCCCTCACATGTGGGGTCCTTTTGAACCTCTCCCAGTTAATGCACTATCTCATTCCCAGTGGCCTGAGTTACACAGACATGCTGAGCAAAGAGGAGACCAGCTCTTCTGGCTTTGCAGGGATTCCTGTGAAGTTTCAACATATTTATCCAGATACATATTTTAAACTAAGTGAGTTTGCACCTGGGATATTTATGATTGGTGCATTCTTCAATCTGACCTGTAAACTCTGTTGCTATATCCCTATGGGTGATCAAGACCCTGAGCCTGTGGTGATAAGTTCAAACGGCACTGTCCTGTTGTTATTAGTTGGATTAGTATTGGACAGTTGCTGTTCATCACAACCAAAATGTTAATTTATTTCCCAAGGATCAGGTAGGTCTTTGTCTGATGTGCATCTGAGTGTGGCCAATCAATGCTCAATAAGGGCACAAATCTCCAGGGGCTGTTGTCCTCTGTTGGGCATGGATGTTTTCACAGACCAGTTTTCTGACAGCTCGTAGTGCTAACTGGCTGGTGGTGGTTTGTATGATGATTCCCACCACAACTGTGGAAACCCTGCTTTCAGGGATTTGTAACCAGATGAACAAATACTGTACCAGAGAGCACATGAACTATTTTGTCTCCCGAGAAATGTTGTGGAGAGAGCTTTATGTACAATATGTATTTCTCAAGGTGATGAGAATTTAAATGGGCAAATGTATACTCAAAAATTATTTACTTAAAACCATTTTTTCTGTGACTGGTGATGCCCTTTTTAATGTTAACTTTTAATGTTAACCTTTTTAATGTTAACAATGTTTTAATGTCCCTCCCATACCAGGTTTATCGATGAGTGCGACATAACACAGTGTGAAACACCTTGGGATCATTTTATGTCCATTGCCCTGGCCCTGCCCACTCCCCACCGCTCACCCACCTGCAGCCTGCTGGCTTTAGGGGGCTGGAGAGAGCCTGGTGCTGGGCCAGCACCGCTCAGTGAGAGGCAGAACAGTGGTGTGGTACCAGGGCTGTGCTGGCTGCCAGTGCGGAGCACAGTGCTGGGGGGGCTGCTGTGGGAAAGTGAGCTCCATCCCAGGCAGACAAAGTACCGAATAATGAATTGCACCTGTACTGAAGAAATTAGAGTGAAGGCAACAAGGCATGTATTAAGAAACACTAAATATCGTCCAGCAATAAGCCTTTGATATTAAACTACATTATATAAGCATATATTCATTACACATTAAAGGTGACATTTCACACCCCCATAACTCTGAAATTAAAACTCTTCTCACAGTTCAACAAATGTAAATATTTTTGGCAGATTTATTTCTCCTGGCTATTCCTGTCCACTCTGCTATTGTGATACTTCATATCCAGCCATGCTTTCTATTAAAATTAACTTTACATTGACCAAAGGATAACTGGCTGCAGTGATGGACTTTGCTTTTAAACTCAGAGCTCACACATCAAAACAAATTATATAAAATAGCATCACTTATTTCCATCACTTATTTTTTATTGTTAACTGTTTACTAATAAAGCTTATAATTAAATGCAAGGCTTAGTGAGGATATCAGTGTGGAATTGTACAAGAAACCAGAGAGACCAGAGAAAGAGAAAATCCCAGTAGGCAGAGCCTCAAATGCTGGTAAGCTGGAGGAGAAATGCTCCTGAATGTAGAAACAGTTGGGACACATTTCATATCCATTATATGCTTACTTGATCAGAGCACATATGACACAAAAATGAAGGGGCAAATGGGAATAATCCTTGAAACACCCACACCCCTGCCTAACTAGAACCACCATTAAAAACCAGCAATGAGCCAGCTCCCTGTTCCTGACTTCCACACCTCAGGGGGTGCTTCCATTGAGGACTGTTGCACAGAAACTCCTACAGGGATGGCTGCAGAAGTGGCCTCCAAACTTTTTTGGTGTGTACCTTACTGGTACAAAATTTCTGAATGCTTGCCTCCAATATATGTGCATTTATTTATTAATCATATGCACATACATCTACAGTTCTAACACTTTCTTCCTGCTGCTCTAATGTTTTCTCCCAGTTTGGGGACCACTGGGCTATGGGTATGCAAATACTGCCATCAGAGAAGGAGCTGCAGGAACAGGGCTACGTCACGTACCTGTGCAGTCGATCCCCCCCTGCCAGCTGAAAGAGATTCTGCCAAGACGGTCCTGGTTCTGTCAGTCAGGTTCAAACCTTTTTTCATTCCTCCACTGTCCGACTCCTGTTCACAGAAATGCCAAAGGTGTTTGTATAGAAAGCTATGCAGACTTGAAGCTTTGAAACCCATCACTCCTGTGAGACAATGGCAACATTTGCAAAATGTCCTGAACATTTGTAAAATGTCTGAAAAGTGCTACTAATATCAAAGGAACTTTTGCCTGGAATGACCTTAAAACTGAGTGAGGATCCTATGAGTCCTCGCTGGCCCTTTATTTGGTAAATTCATAGCTTAAAATTAGTCATGTTTTCAAGTGCCTGTCTAAATAATGGCCCTGCTACTCAGCAGTATTGAATATTCACCCTATTTCCGCATAAGGCAGGAAAAAGAATGAGTTGAAACATGTCATCTTGCTTGTAGGCATGTGCTTCCTGGAGCATCAAATGCCTTCATTTAACTTACTTTGCTTTATGGAACACAAGGCATTTTCCATACAAGCCAGAGGAAGCAGGAGCAGAACCCCATTCAAACAGCTGGAGGCATTTATTGGGAAGTTAGTTAATCTTAGCAATTTGGCTTCAGAAATATAGCAATCAGAAATTCTGTAGTTTTGTGGCTTCTTCAGGTAGTTGGTACCAAAAATAACTGTTTTCTTTGCTTGTTTGTTTATTTTTTAATTATCAATATTATTGTTTTCATAATTACCATTAGCATAACTATTATTTACCTCACTCCTTCTATCACTGCATAAAGCCCTTCCTATGCCTTAGCACTTAATTTCCACTATTTCCACAGATATCTAAACCATTGTTTGTCTTCCAGAATTGTAGAAAATAAAACTGGGAGTGACCTGAAATGGGCATCTCAGTTTTTGCTCTTTCATTTCCAAGACTAGTTCAGCTGTACTTAACAATTCCCAGTGGAAATGTGTGCAACCTCTTCAAAACAGATATATAATTAACAGCAAAACAGCTTTTAAGTTGAATAGAATAAAAGAATAAAAAGAATAAATAGGATTAAAATTCCTTCATTAAAAAACAATTAAAAAAATCCTTGTTGGATTTAAAGTCTATCTTGTGCATCAACTTTGAGTAACCAGTGTTAGTAGAAAACAGTGATCCAATGATTTCTAGTGTGGCTGCCTCACAGAGGGGTTTTCAATATGTTACGTGCTTTTAAAAAAGTGTCCAGCCAGAATGAGTTAAAATCTGTAAGGAGCACAGCCACATGCTGTACAAGCTATAAGAACCTAAGTGGCTTTGAAAATAAGGTTATAGTCTAGATGACAAAAGCAGAGACCTTTGTGCTAAAATTCCAATTTCTACTTTTTTTTTTTTTTTTAATTGTCCTTAAATCTAAAGTGCAAAGCTCAGACTGTCAGAGTACAGGGTGCCATTGAACTGGGTGCCTAAGGAAACCATTCTGTGCTTTGCCTAAATGTGCTGTGCAACCAGATGGTACCACTGTCCTTAGCCAGCCTTCTTCACACCCAGGCACCGTTTAAGAAACATCCACGTGAAAGACAAAATTCATATGCATACTTTTTGCTAGCTTCTAGTTACATGTGGGTATGTTCTGATATCAGCACTGGTGTTATCCACGGACAGTTTTCACATCTTCAGGAAAATGCAATTCTACAGTGTTTTCTTATTATAAGTATATATGTGTGTAAAACTACATATTACATAAAATGCAATATGCAATACATATATAATACATAGAATAAGATATAATACATAGAATAAGATATGTGGGACTGTAGATGTAATATATACTACTATATTAATTTTATATGTAATATAGAGAACTACAATAATAGTGTCTGATTAGACAAGCTTTGCGTCAAGGCTTTTAGTCAAAACATCATTTTGTATTTCTGACCGGCTCCAAGGCATACTCACAAGTGACACATATCTCTTTGCAGTTCATGAATGAGTTTGTGAAGAATAAAAACTTAATGCAATTAACTACAAATTGCTTCAATAAAATGTCAGGGGTAGAATGAGAACCAAATACAGTGTCCTCAGAAAATAATCTGATAGTCTTTGAATACACTTCATGTAATCCAGGTCCTCAGTGAGCAGTTATGGTAATCATAGATAGGGACCTTGATTAATCCCCTGGGAAAGCAAATATGCACCTTGACAAGTTAGAAGTGTTACACAGAATCTGCAACACAAGAAGACTTTGAGGAATTGCTCTGATATGTTTGCACCTAGAAAGTGCAAAACACACGGATTCCCAACTACTATTATAGATTATGTTTTGATGTAAAATCTTCACTCAGTTTAGAAAAATTCTCAGAGAAGAAAGGTCTGAGCCCTTCATGAGCCTTGATATCTCCAAGCACACCAGGTGCTATCTTTGAATGAATGTTCACCTTTGTATGCTGAGACAGATGAATTCACCAAACCACAAATGCAAAAGGTTGAGTGATGGACAAACCATACCATATGCTTAAATAAAGTTCATCAGGGCTTGGTTTTATCCAAGGTAGAGAGCCAGCAGCTTTATCCCTCATCTTTTACCATTAGTAATGGCATGTGAAAATTCACTATCTCTGTGTGCAGTCACCCAAAGAGATCATTACAGTCCTACTGTAAAATATTCATTCTGAAGACCTCTGTTTGTATGACTCAGACAAACAAATTCTCCAAGGGATGCAGTGCTTTACAGATGACAGCTCTGAGACTGTCCTGTCAATCTGATCTTACTATATCCACCACCAGGAAAAGGAATAGATGGTGAAACAAAGTAATAGAGTACTTAATGGCTGTCTGAAACTGGTGTTTCTGTCCTGATGCTATGTCTCTTTCAGGCAAGACTAGGGTCACTCTCCCACCTTACTTAGCTGCCAGCCCACGATTGCATTTGATACTTGTAATTTTCAGGATTCTGTTTTACTGTAAAGTAACACTATTAGTATTACTTAGTAGACATTTGTAGTACTAATGCTCAAAATTGATTTTAGGAAGGCTTATTTGGAATGCTTACTGCATGAATGAACACCAACACAGACAAGTAAAAAGGTTTCATATCCCAAACTGGTACCCTGAATTAGTTGGTTATTAATATTATACTTATTACACTGAGAATGTTCAGACATGAATTACTGTAGCCCCCAGATTGATTTGCTGACTTGCATTGAGGGAGGCGGTGAATTTTCTCTCATTCAGCAGAGGGGTCAAGCCACAGAAATCCATTATTTTGACCATGATTGTGAACAACTCTTTTTACAGACAAATAGTAAAACCCAAACTTGTCCAAATGACCCAATGGTTCAAAAGACAGTAAAGAGGAAAAGAGGTTTATAAAGGTAAAGAGATTTTACAACTTAACTTTACTTAATTAAGTTATTTTACGAGGTAGTTGATCAGTGAGTTGAAAGCTCACTCTCTTATCTAAAAGCATAGGTAAGAAATTTTAAACGTGGAGTGTCCTGGGTTGTCAGTGAGATAAATGATTCCTCCAATCAAATGTGAACTGATGAGGGAAAACTCTGGCGGTTACTACTATCGCTGAACATCAGAAAAGAGGTTTTTGAAATATATGGCAAAAGAAGTCCAAAGGCTTTTCACTGAGAAATTAAGTGAAACATCCTTTGTGGTCTTCTTCCTCCCGCTACCCACCCCCACCCCCCATCTCTCCCCTCTCCCCCCAGTGTTTTCAGCACGTGGCAATGCAATTTTCAGTGTAGCAGATACAAGTTCCCCATCATTTCAATAATGAAATGCATACAATTTTTTTGTCTATATAACTCCCAATATTCTATCACCCAGGGATTCAAAGCACAAATTGCATCTTTCTTTTCTGTCTTTTTACAAATGAATGTAATAATATGCTCTTAGTTTGAAAGAATCCAGATATCTCATTATTGCCTTAAAACCTGCAGCACTAGAACAAATGTTGAGGATCTCCTCTGCTACTGAAATACATAAATAATGCCTATCTTATTTCGTAGTCTATATAGCTTATGTCCCTTCTGAGTTACTTCTTCTTCATCTAATATACCATAGATAATGAGAACACATAAAGCTATACCACAAAGGCTGGAGCAGTTTAGAAGGGAGGTAAATTTTTCTGCTTGCAGGCATAGAACAACTTCCAGCTGATAGAGTATTGTGACAATTTCTGTCATAATGGACAATTGAGAAGATTCTTATATCCACTTATGAATATCAGGTGCAGTTTCAGACAAGATCCCAAATTAGACAACAGAGCTGAGTTGCTGGTTCATGGCACAGGATAAGATCTATGGTCAGCTCTTGGAATTGTTCCAGTTAGATTAATTTTGCATTGGTCAAGAAATTACTGTTAATCAGTATCTTATCAATTTGACTGTGTTTATGATGTTTGTTGTTACTTCCTGGAGCTTCTCAGATGCAAGTGGGACAAGCGCTCTATCACAATTTAGACCATCCTCCCTTTTATTGGATCAGCCATTTCTGATCCTGTTTTAGCATGTGTTTTGGAATGTTGCAGGCTGAGCGCATCCACATTCCCATGGTCCATGCCAATACAGATAAGTCCACAGGGCAGTAAGCAATGTGGTACCAGCAGAGAAATTTCAATATATAGAGCTCTCAGCACACTGCATTCTATGCAGCTAATTTTATGTTTGCCTCTCTGTCAGCTGAATTCAATATCTCCTTAATCTTTTTCCAAGACTAAGTTTAAAAGCCAGACCAGCACATTCAAACAGCCATGCATTTGATTTATACAACAATATAAACATTATAATATTTTTCTCTTCCACTACTAGGAGAGCCATAAAACGTGGTTTTACACTAAAAATTTCCTTTAAGGAAGATGGCCAGTTCTGACTCAAGCAATCCTTCCAGTGCACATGCAGATTCATATCTGCCTTATTTGCTGACTGAAATAAATTCTAAGTAACTCAGCTGAGCCAGCTCATCTACAGCAATGTGAGCTGAATTCTGCCCTTGCCTGTGCATCTCTTTCAAATTCAGCAGCAAAGTTCCAATTACAGATTCTTTATTACTGTAGTTGCAAGGGACAAAATGAGCCTGGCCTGACTTTCTCATGGAAAATTGAGCCTGTGGATTTGCAGACTAAGAAGTAAAAAGAAATTTTAAAAAGGCAAGTAAAGTAACCTTTTCAACCACTGCTGAGAAGACCTATTTAGAAATTGAAAGCCATACGACAGCAAGACTCGGTCAGTCCTGTTTTACAACCCACTTTAGAACTGGACTGGATCAAGGCCAAGGTGGCAGAATAAAGTATGACAGCAACAGCCATACACATGGGTTTGTCTTGACTCAGGATCCACTATTATGAATGCTAAATGCTAAATGCAAATGCAAATGCTAAACCACGTTGATTGATGTAGGTGGATTATCCCAAATGACAGATATTTCAGATACTTTCACTTTAAGTCATGAACAGGTTAAAGTGCCTTGTTGGTTTTGGATTTATGTATTTATTTTTTTTTTTACTATTTTATTTTTATTTTTTCCAACTGATATTCCTTATGTGAAAACCAAATCCTGCATAAGAATGCTCAAAGCATTACTGTGTTCAAAAATTGGATCCACATTTTCAGAATCAATTGATATTACATTTGCATAATATCTTTGCATCGCCCAATTTGATAGCCAGTAAAATAAACTGCATGTGTTTGAATGACTGAAGTTTTTGTATTCAGATTCTTTTACCACTAGAAGCAAAATGTTTTGCCTGTTTTCTAGTGACACGAAGCTTATTCATTTACTCTGACCTCACTGAAATATACCCACATAAACTGTGGTATTTTGTTGGTGGTGGTTGTTGTTGTTTGGTTGGTTTGACTTGTTTGTTTGTTTGTGTGTTTTCAGTTCTAAGCATTTCATAATTATTTGGTCTCAACAAAACCTGTGTTTTTTTTAAAAAAAATAATCCTGGAACAATGTCTTCCCTTGAGAATACTTGAGAAATTCTCATCACCTCTTCACACCTTCTCTTACTGGAGATTTTTGTTTAAAAATCTGTCTTGATTTACAGCTCTTCCCACCATTAGCAGAGCACCTCCACAGTAACCTACTCTTTTGACTCTACTGCTTTGAAACAAGCTATTAAGATTATTTTATGAAACATTGTTTGCTTGATCTCCATGTCATCAGAGAAGGGCAAAGGTGCTACTTTACTCCTGTCTAGCTTAATTTACTCTGGTTCCAGCATAGTTTAAACCTATGCAGAATTGCATGCACTAATGCAGTTGGTGAAAAACTCCCCACTACACAAGACACTTGGCATGCAGGTGGTTTAATAAATCAAGAAGCCTTCATGGGTACTTGTGTGGCTGCTTTGTATCCCTGCACTACCCTGAGGCTGGTGTGTCCTGGAAAGGTCGTAGAGTTATATCATTCCTGTTCCTCTTGTGAGTGGTCAGTGCCCCTATCACTGTCCTGAAGTATAGAGGAAGACAGCTGCATGGCCATAAAATGCTGCTTTCATTTCCAAAGGATGAATTTCCTTTCCCATTTACCAACACTGTTTAGGGTGTTGGCACCTTATGGCACTGGGATACCACAATATGGTATTTTTTTTCCTCCTTCCCAAACCTTCTCAGTTAGCACTGCATTGCAGTCCTTCACTTGTACATTCTATTCAACTTACATTACCCTGTTTTAACTTTCTGAAGGTCCATTGGACTTAAATTTTGCCGTGAGCTTTGTTTAGAGATGCAGGATGATATAACTGAAATTGGGGAGGTCCTGTCTTCTGCTGTATTTAATAACTAGTATATGATGAATACTCAAAAAAAAAAGTGTAAGTAGTAATTTCCACAAGAGAGAGAATATGGCAAACCCACTTGTTTTGAAGTGCTGATAAAGCAAAATGTATGCATTACAGATGCCAATTCATTCCTCATCACAGGCATTACAACCTTGCTGCTTTTGAACAGCCATAATGCTTGTAGATGCTGCAATTACAATGAAATCTGACATTTGACTTACTAGGTATGACTTGATGTACAATATCTATGGAGAAGACTTGTAGTAATTCTACTGTCAAACTAATAGCTGAAAAGAAGGATGTTCTTCTCCCTCTCTCTTCTTGCCATATGCACTTGCACTGGATTTGGTACTCTAGAACCTTTCTTGAACTGAGTCAACTTGTAAAATCACCTCTAACCCAACCTAACTTAACCTAACCTAACCTAACCTAACCTAACCTAATCTAACCTAACCTAACCTAACCAAAAACTAGGGATTCACAGTTGATTCACATCAGTAAAAAATTACATAAGAAGCAAGAAGAAGGGATAGAAAGAAAAAGAACCATGAGGTTGAAGCAGGGATAAGGAGGAGTAAAGAGGGATGCGACTCATCAGAACTCATAACCTGTCAGACATCCTCAGGTATCATGTGTATCTTCTACACAAGTTCGCTCTATAAAACACTGCCAAAGTGACTAGCTTGTTTTAAGGTGAACCAGCATAGATTCTTTCAGTTATGCCTCGTCAGTAAAGAAGCCTATCCTGTTTCTCTAAGGGACACACTATCAGCACCCACTATCAAAGTCAACTTTAACAAATATTGCATACAAAATAGTTGAGTAGAGCTGTCTTTTCAGCACAATGAAGAAAAGAAATGAGAAAGTCTTGCACATTGTTCATTTCTCTGAGCAGAGAACAGTGTTTGTTCCTCTGGATTTGCAAAGAAAAGCACTCTCTTTATGGTGTACAGCTGCAGACTGATCAGCTTCATTTATTAGATCCAGCTCCAAGGACAGAACATCCACAGGCAGTTTTGACAACTAAATCCATATGTTTCAGAATATATATGTAAAGTACTTTCTTGGCTGATCTCAGCTAAAAAGAAATCTTGAAAACAGGAAAATAAGATAAAAACGCTCTCAAAAACCTTCTAGTAGAGACAATACACTGTTAACTGATCCTTCATTTCTGTCAGCTTCCACTCATTTTTGAGGGGATATGAAAAGAATATATTGGTAGAACAGTAAATATGAAAGCATAAACGGGCTTAATTATTCAATGATTCTTTCAATATAAGAATTTGGCCACTCCAAATTAATCCAGTGAGTTAAAAACAAGTTAAATTATTTATCTCCGTTCAACAGATTCTTTGCTTATAACATAGGATGTTATGGTACGGATGCTAAAATCTTTCAAAAGGCAACTAGGTACATATAAAAAAGAAATGTCTCAAGTATTATCAGACACAACATACTATTTCTTACCCAGGACAACCATGTGACTGGAATTCCTAGCAGATGGGAGAATGCAGTGCAGAGTGTATTACTATCTGTTCTGTTTATCACCTTCTACTTCCCTAGGTATCTCCGATCAGCCATGGCAGAGATACTGGACTAGACCGCATAGCACTCTGAGCTGATATAAGACAGGTAGTCTTATATCTTTAGAAACCAACAGATGGGATGGATATCATAACATACCTAAGAAAATGTTATTTCTATCCAATTATACTGAGATCAGGGGGAGAAAGAATTTCTCTATGAAATGCAAGAAAAAAAAAAAAAAGCATTTGGAATTGTTAGGTCATTTTGATATAATCAATGCTAAAAAGTGGGGATTCATTTCATTCTTAGATTAGAGTAACGATGAGACATCCAGATTTATTTGTACTCTTAAGTGCTAAGGTTTACCTGGTGATACTTGGAGATGAGAAATTTGATTTAAGTATTTTCAATAAGGGGCTTTCTGTCCCAGTTTTTATGAAATTTTACTATATAGAGACATGCAGTTCCCTCTAAAGAGTAAGAATTGAGTTTACCATTCGTCATCTGGTAACTGTTATCTAGAGCACACCAGATTTGTAGGTGTATGTGGTTACTTGGCATAAGAATCTTAGTGCTCTGACATACCATTTCTACGTGATTTATTAACTATATATCCTTTCAGTACATTAAGCTTTTCAAAGGTTTCCTTGCTTAGTCCTTTGGACTAGAATTTAACACACCCTGTTCAAAGGGACAAGAGTTGCCAAAAAAGAGAAAAATGCAAAGTAAACACATGGACTTCCAAATGAGAGAAACTTGTTGAATTGCTCTGTTTTTCTTTTTTGTCTTGTGGTTTTCTTTTTCTCTTCTCCTTTTTCCTTCTGTCTCTTTACCTGCAACATACAAAACTTAAATTTTTTTTTCAACAGAACATGAAACTGCTCGCTCCAAATGCTGAGGAACATAAAACTGCTCACTACAAATGCTGAGGAATTTCTCAGCAGATTAATAAATAGATTTTCATCTATTTCTCAGAAATTTTCTAATGAAAGATGGATGGAAATTCATTTGATGTCACCCTGTCTTTGAAACTGCTTTCCTGACAGCCTGTGTGGGAGTTTCATTTGTTCCTGACTTCAGAACAATGTAGGCAATGACTGAGGGACAACTGCATTGCATTTTTTGTTGTTGGTTTTTGTTTGTTTTGCATTGCATTGCATATTGTATTGCATTGCATTGCACAGAAACACTCAAACTGACTGTAGAAAGACCATAATTTGCACATTAAATGCAATCCATTTGCAGCCCTTCTTACTGCCACTCCAAGTAATTTGTTCACTTGTTCATTTAGGAGAAGGAAAGCCCTGGTTCAAATCTGAGATGTACTTGAATCACAGCAGAGACTTCAACTGACTTAGAATCATAGTATTTCCTGAGTTGGAAGGGACCCACAAGGATCATTGAGTCCAACTCTGGGCTACACACAGGACCACATAAAAATCAAGCCCTATGTCTGAGAGCACTGTACAAACAATACTTGAACTCTGGCAGGCCTGGAGCCACGATCACTGCCCTGGGGAGCCTGTCCCAGTGGCCGACCACCCTCTTGGTGAAGAACCTTTTCCTAACACCCAGCCTGACCCTCTCCTGTCCCAGTTCCATGTCATTCCCTCAGGTCCTGTCACTGTCCCGAGAGAGCAGAGCTCAGCGCCTGCTCCTCGCTCCCCTCGTGAGGGAGCTGCAGGCTGCCATGAGGCCTCTCCTCAGCCTGCTCTGCTCTGGGCTTAACAAACCAAGGGACCTCAGCTGCTGCTCATCCGTCTGGCCCTCTAGACCCTTCACCATCTTTGTAGCCCTCATTTGGACACTCTAATAATTTTATGCCCTCTTTATACTGTAGAGCCGAAAACTGCACACAGTACTCAAGATAAGGCTGCACCAGGACAGAGCAGAGCAGGACAGTCTATTCCCTCAACAGGCTAGCAGTGCTGTGCCTGATGCATTACAAGATATGGTTGGCCCTGTTGGTTGCAAGGGTGCACTGTTGACTCACGTTCAACTTGCCATTGACCAAAACCCCCAGATCCCTTTCTGCAGGGCTGCTCTCCAGCCTCTTGTCCCCCAGTCTGTACATACATCCAGTCTTGTCCCTTCCCAAGTGCAGAATCTGGCACTTGCTTTTGGTAAACTTCACACAGTTGGTGACTGCCCAAATCTCAAATTTGTCAAGAAATGTCTGCAAGGCCCGTCTACCCCTGAGGGAGTCAACAGCTCTTCCCAATTTAGTGTTATCTGCAAACTTACTTAGTGTACCTTCAAGCCTAGCATCCAGATAGTTTATAAAAACATTAAAGAGAACATTAATATGGAGCCCTGTGGAACCCCACTAGTGACTGACCACCAGCCTGATGTAACCCCATTTGCTATCATTCTTTGAACCTAACCCATGAGTTATTTGTTCACATGCTGTATTATGTGTTTATCTAGCTGTATGTTGGACATTTTTTTCCAGAAGGATACTGCAAGAAACAGCCTTACAAATGACAGAAGGAGGTAGAAAAATGTCTTGAAAGAGTCTTGAGAAAGCACAGTCCTGTCACCTGTAATGCTAATGAATTAAATATAATCTGTCTGTCTGCTCAGCCCTTCCAGGTACATCCTCACTAGAGGTGCTAAATGAACTCTAGAAGAGTTCTGTTGACATTCCTGTGTTGTGCTTTCAACTACCACAACTGCATCCAAGTTTGTGCTCAAGAGCTGAAACCCTTACATTTCTGGAATAAACATGTAATTTTCTTCTATAAGGCTGTTTATCAAACATGGATGCTCTTTTTTGCTCCCCTGAGTTATCATACTGAGTTAGAGCACAGCAGACAGTTTCCAAGTATGGTTATTAAAATCTCAGGTTTCCAGGCTCTCAGAGACATTCAGTTCATGATATCTCCCAACCACAGCAGTCACACACCTGTCCCACTCCCATTGTGATTAGTAGGACTGGTGTAAGCAACCCTAATACACTTCTTACACCTCATGATGCAGCAGAAAGCAAGCTATCTGGATCTGTCCTGGGATGGCAAAAGTATATACTTATGTTGTTGACTCTTTTCCCTTGATGTATTTTAAACCACAGCATGAAACTAGCAGACATTATTCAGGGATTTCCTGTCAATGGGGTGCTGAGAAAAGCCACCTCTTCTGGTCTCACAGGTATCTTAACCTCTTTGTTATATTGTTTTTCTTGGTTGCTTTTCTTGCTTCTTCTTTTTGAAATGAAATGCCCTTTTGGATGCCTTTTCTACAGTGTTCTCCCACAGGCACACAATTGGTCTTAAACCTTTGCTTAGTTTTCTTTAAAAGAAAAGAAAAGAAAACAAAACAAAACAATGTGATGTCAAGTTTGTTATAGCAGTTTTATCTTGGGGACACAAAACCCATTTTCATTCCACTCTGAATCGTTAGTCAACCACTGCTTGAAAATTCCCCCATGGAGTTTTGGCACACATCACTGATTCCTCCTCCTGCTGTGCAAAGATATCAGTGAGAAAAAATACACGTACCTTTTTGTTGTACCTATTTTAAATTGTATCCCATTTGATGTATGCATCCTTACATTTTAGACTATGCCACTCACAAGCATGAACCCAACAGCTGCCAGGATCACCTGTTAGCAGGTAAAAAATATCTAAAGTATAACATTCCAATCTAGGGGGAACACATATTCTGGTAAACACTAAACCACCTCTATCTTATTGGTTGCATTCAAATTACAGCTTAGGTTGCCCACATTTTCCACTAATTTGCTTCTCCACATTTTTTTTGCATTTTATGTGAGCCGAGGAAACACATCTAATATGCAAAGCCAAGAATTAATTGTTCAACTAATTAAAGAATGCAAAGTCTAGTCAAGGAATGATGTTAGCACAGCTGCAATGACATTAACATATGGTTAAAATAATTCTATTATTAAAGCTCATTCACCATAATAAAATTAAAATTGATACACAAACTTTCCAGGACCAATCTTTTTCTGTGGTGCTGTGCTCACTCTTCTGTTCCCAAGATCCAACACCAGTTCGAGGATGTTTCATCAGCTTAGGATGACTCATCAACATCTGAGGCTTTTGCTGGGAGGAGCAGGATATCATGGAAAGGGCTTTCTTCCTTGTCACTTCTGGAACCGCTTAGATCTGTCTTGTGTGGCTGCTGACAAAGTTCTCTTACTTGATCTTCACTGATTCACAAATCCACTTAACATCCACACTTACCGTATATCATTTGCCAGGTATGTGCTTTTAGTTTTCTGTTATCCAGAAATCTAGCTTTACCTGCTTCCCAAGACTGCATTATTTCAATGACCAGCAACGGATCACTGGTGAGCTGTCTGTAGCCATGGACCTTTGATATCCTCCTGTACCACAGCTGCAAGCTGTCTTTGTTATCCTTCAATGCCTGTAACCCTTCCAAACTGTAATTTCATTCCAGTGTCACAGATCGTTTTGCACTAACAACCTGTTATTACTATCTACTGGTAGAGAGAGATGAGTAGCAGTTACACTACACAACTGTACAAATCTACACAAAAGCTAAACCAAATTTAGTAATAGTTATGTGATTATTAAACATTTGTTGTTTCAGCTACACAGGTAGGAAGATAGCACCAGGTAGGTGACAAAAATCAAGAAAAAGCCTGAAGAAACAAAAGGTCTTCATTTTTAGCTTAGCACAAAGCCTGCGACTTGTCGGTAATATGGCAAAGCCATACTCACTGGGCTACACGGTTATACACTCAATTGCTTAAAAAACTGCCTGTAGGAACCACGAGCCCCCATTAACCTTGATACACAATTAGAACTTCTGACTTTTCCGAGCTAGAAACGAGATTAAAATCCAGTCTAGACTGACAGTCCTAGAGTAAGAAAAACAGTTTGGAGGCAGAAAACATTTTTTCCCATCCATTTTAGGTAAAAAGAAAAAAAGTTAAATCTGTCTTGCTTTGAGATTTTCTTGCCATATCAATGAATCAAATGACAAAAGTATAAATATAGGTACAAACTGTAAAGTCACTTTTATATTCAGGACTTTGTTACACCTAATGAACCGTATTTATGAGCATTCAGCTATTAGAAATACCTCCTTAGCTGCTGGTGGGAACTATGTATCTTTATTAAGCGTGCAATTTCTTTCCAAATTCTGACTAAATTAAAATAAACGAATAAATATAATAAATGCATTTTTTCAGTATGCACCAAGTGTCAGATACATCAGCGCTTACATTCTATTCTTTTTTTTTTTTTTTTTTTTTTTAATTAGCTATACAGCTGGGAAACCAATCATTTGCAACAGTAGGACTCAAAAAAAAAAAAAAAAAAAAGATTCAAACAAGCCAAGTGAATCTGTGCAGCGTCAAGTGTCAAAATCATAGAATCACCAAATGACTGAGTTTGGAAGGGACCTCTGGAGATCACCTGGTCCAAGCCCCCTGTTCAAGCAGCAACACCTATTGCAGGTTGCCCAGGAAAGTTTCATATCATTAGATTCATATATGAAAAGCATGTCTCTGCCCACTCCTTTCCATATGACTGAATTCAAAGTATGAAAAACATGTACAGGAATAGTGTAGCCACCAGGACCAGGGAGGTGATCATCCCCCTGTACTATGCTCTGGTGAGGCCGCACCTTGAGTACTGTGTTCAGTTTTGGGCCCCTCACTACAAGAAGGACATCGAGGCCCTGGAGCATGTCCAGAGGAGGGCTACAAAGCTGGGGAAGGCCTGGAACACAAATCCTATGAGGAGCAGCTGAGGGAACTGGGGCTGTTTGGTGCGGAGAAGATGAGGCGCAGGGGAGACCTTATTGCTCTCTACAACTACCTTAAAGGAAGGTGTGGGGAGCTGGGCGTCAGCCTCTTCTCACAGATAACTAGTGATAGGACAGGAGGGAATGGCCTCAAGTTGTGCCAGGGGAGGTTTCGTTTAGAAATTAGAAGACATTTCTTCTCAGAAATAGTAGTCAGGCATTAAAATGGGTTGCCCAGGGAAGTGGTGGAGACACCATCCTTGGGGGCACTTAAGGAGCAAATATCACGCCAGTCTTCAAAAAGGGCAAGAAGGAGGATGCAGGCAAGTACAGACCAATCAGCCTCACCTCCATCCCTAGAAAGGTGATGGAATAGCCTCATCCTGGATTTCATCTCCAAGCATATGGAGGATAAGAATCATAGAATAATTAGAGTTGGAAAAGACCTCCAAGATCATCTGGTCCAACCATCCCCCTACCACCAATATCACCCACTAAACCATGTCTCTAAGCACCAAGTCCAACCTTTCCTTAAGCATCCCCAAGGACGGTGACTCCACCACTTTTCTGGGCAACCCGTTACAATTGATTCTGTGAAAGGTTGGATGTCTTGGACCTTGGAGGTCTTTTCCAACCCCAACGATTCTATGATTCTACGTCAGATAACTAGACCTTATGACCCATTATTGCCCATTATCTGCGTGACTCAAAATCCAGGCCTATAGGGATCAGACATAGGAAAGAGAGATCGTTTCCATCTCCAGCACCACTGAAGATGACAGAAGTCTTTTTACTGATGAAAATGAGCAGAGGTCTGGCATTCCATCGGGTTCCTCTCCAGTGATACTGCTATGCAGGCTGTCAAACAGTGCCAGACAGAGTGCTAAGCTGTGCCCTCAATATGAGGAAGAGGGTGAATCATTTCTAACCTGATTTACAGTCCATTCTATGGCTTATTGACCCCTCTTAAGTCAAATGCAGTCTGTTCATGACAGACTCATTGGTACTTCAATTCTGGATCCCCCATCACAACAAACATAAGAATAACCCACCATGGTGAGTTGCCTTTTATTTATTTTTTTTCAGACCTTCATTTATGCATTACACCCTGAAGAAAATAGATGAGGTTATCCATCTGGAAAAGCAGTAAAACAACATCTTGACTATATGTACTGTCACATGCATCTCTCTGATGGCAAGAAAATCTCCACCAGCTCACTTACTTCACGTATACAAAGGGGTGTTCCAGTGGGGTGATGTATCTGAATTTAACTGATGTAGATTGACTTGCAATGTCTTCCGAGGACTGTGATATCTGTAGCATTAAATTTGCTGTTACATTGTACGTGGCTTTCCCAATAAAATTTTGTGAAGGAAGAAGAAAGATATGCAAATTAGGATGTTGTAGAACACCTAATTTATTAATTAAGGGTATTCTTGTGTTATTACTTTATAAATCAATTTAAGAAATGAAGAACTATTAAAACAATTGTACTCAAAGCTTCCAGTCAAGATGGATGACACAATAGTCCCGTTTCAGAAGCACAAGTGAGCATTTGGCTTCTGTCCCACAGACTCATTTTTCTCGTTATAGATATATATATGTTTTTAAACACAAATAGAGAAGAATGGAGATTCAGCACCAGAACTATGGCAGTCACATTCATTCTACTCACCCAAACACCTGAAAGAACTTTGCAAGAAAGACAAAAATTCACATTTTTAAGGTAAGAAATGAAAATAGGAACAGTTTGGTACAGTTTAGATGAGAAATTCAAGCCTCCTGACAACAAAGCCGATAGCCTTCTTAACAAGACAATACTGCCTTGTTTAAAGCATGGCAGATGTGAGTGATGTCACCTGCTGTCAGATCATTCCTGAGTGTGCATCTGGGGTCTGTGTTCCAAGCACAGCCTGCAGTGTTCCACATTCTGCCAGCACAATTCAGGCAGTGAGTCTACATCCAAGGAACCCACTCTGGCACAATGTTATAGTCATAGACATGTTCTTTATAACTAAGCCTTCACCATCTGTTCCAGCCTGTGAATGCAGAGAAAATGAACATAACTCACAAAGCAATCATGGTATAAAAAGTAAAATATAAGTGATTTAACTCTATGTCCATTATTAAATATATTTGTTGTGCCTTCACTTACAAACATTTTGAACATAAAACGTGAAAGCACTTTTCTTCCCCAACAGTTATGTAAGAAACCCCAAATCCTATTTTTTTTTGTGTGTTCTCCAACATTAATGGAAAATTTAAGGATGTGCTCATAAAACAACTTTTCCTTCTGCTGCCTGAATTTCATGTGCTGAAATATAAGACATTATTCAGCATGCTTCTTATTTTCTGAGCTGCTAACAAAAAACAGTATTCAACAGCCCAATACGGAGTACATCAAACTGGATGTCAGACCCCTCAGAGGTAAATGCTAAAAGGACATGATCCTCTCTTTAAAAATCTCTGTTGCTCTGTTCCCTATTATAAATTATTTATTTAATTAATTAAAGCATTCATTCCACAGCTGGCGTGTTGAAACAATTGCTTAGTGTGCTCACCAACACGGTCTCATGGTCTGTTTATCTGTATTTACCTGCCTTACAGACAGGTTATAGGATCTTTGTATGCTGGACTAAATGGCCCGTGTTTTTGTGTCAGCTCTCAAAATTGATTCTAATGCACAACCAGGTATCCAGGTGGCATTGCACTAAAAGAAACAGCAACTATTTGTATAATTTTACTAATTAAGTAATAAAAACTGATAAATTCTCCATCTCAGTTACACAGTATGAAGGAACCATTATCCAAAGATACACACCGCCAAACCTCCTCACTAATTTGGCAACTGCTCAAATAACTAGTACAGTGGTAAACAGCTAAACTGGAGAACACAAGGTGGAGTTTCATGTCAGCCTCCCTGCACAAAAACCCTAAATCAGGAATGCTATTCAACAGGGGATAACAGCAGCTGGAGGTCCCAACTGGCCCAATTAAGCACAGGTTAGGCATCAAACTTCTGTCCCTGTGTGTGTCTTCTACCATCACAGCCTCACTTACCTAGTAAAAAATCTGGTTACTGAGGAAAAATGGGCATGAAATGTAGAAAATATATGTTGCAGATTGTTGCTGTACACAAACATTCTTATCAACACAACAAAGACAAAATGAGGAGATTGCAGAGGCCATGCAAGTGTGGTAGATCTAACATTTTTAAAGGGAATGTTAACATTTTTCTGTCAAATACAAACCCATTATTTGGTATAATGTAATGCTATGTGCATCTAACATACGGACAGTTTTCTAAACCTTCATTCTGTTAAACAATTAAAGTGATTACGATGGCGCCATTGTAGTATTTTATGAAACAATAGCCCGTTGTCAAGATAAACTATGAGGCCACAGAGTTCACTGCAGGGAAGAAGCAGTCTTATAAGAGCATGATACCACATAAACCACTCAGCTTTAATGTTTGAATAAGCATAAATATTTGTTTGCTTTCTTGTTTAAAAGTTAATCATTGTTTGAGAATTGAATGAAAAACAAAGAAGCACCAGGGAGGCAGAGGAAATTATTGTGCCAGCATGGCAAAGAACAGTGTCCTAGAAAAGGCACCACACAATTCACGCAGAGAACAGTTTCAGCTACAAATACCACTTTAATTTTTTTTTCTCATGTAATAAAGGCAGAAAGGTAGAAAGAAAAATTTCCCACAGAGAGACAAGAACACCCACTCTGCTTAGCAAATTCTCCACCAGTTCTGAGAAAAAAAAAAAGAATGTCCTGAATCCCCCAGGAAAATAAATGTTCCATGCTTCTGTCCTAAGGAAACAGAAGTCAAATGTAAAAGGAGATTAACCGTGGGTGTTCAAATCTTCCTAGGTGGTACACTGAGAAAGAATGTTTGATTTAACTGAAAACTACTTTTTGTATCTCATTGCTAATTGTCTAGGCTAAACGTATTCTGCAGCAAGCTGGTCTCAAGCATGTGCTTGAGCTTAGAGATACACCTCCATGCTCAGAAGAAGATGACACTAATTCACCCTTTTTGTGTTGGAAGCATGCTTGTGTTTTGCGTTAAAATTTGGGTTTGATACAAGGTGCATTAATCTATTTCTTGGCCTTTGTTTCTCATGTAATCATAGGCAAAAGACCTCCTTTGACGCCTGAGTTCACCTGTGAGAAAGAGGAAAAATGGAAATGTTTATTTGCTCATTCCTTCTCCATTCATGTGTGTTTTTATAGCAGTTTTTTTAAACAGGAAAGTCCATTAAGATGTGAATGTAGAGTGATGTTATATTAAACGTATGGTCTAGTAGACTTCTCTAAACTCAGATCACTTTTATGGGAGAATGAATGGCAGCTTTAAGTTGTCAATCTATTTTGCCCATTAGACAACATACCTTAAAAACTACTATGTAAATTAAGACAATATATTAATGAGAAATGTCGTAGAAACAGTCAACTGCTTAATCAAATCATCTTTTCTTTCCAGGCAACAATATTTAAGCAGCGTCCTGTGAAGCCACCAGGGGTTTCTTACACGCTGTATAAAATTAACTGTGACTATTAATCTTTACAGCATTGGATTCAAAGTATTTTCTATTCATCGTGCAGATTGATTCTGCTTTAATGGCATTGGTGAAGTTAGTACTTTTGAGTATAGGTGTAAGCTTGGACTTCTGAGCACTGATGACTGACTGGGGGATTGGACTAGATGATCTTCAGAGGTCTCTTCCAACCTCAGCCATTCTGTGATTCTTTGACTCCTAGACTTCATGATACTCTGGGGTCTTGGACAATTTTGCTTCAAACAATCACTTTGAGAGAATCTAATTTTTTCCTTCGCTAAAAGATTGCCCTTTTACACCTGGATGTTGAAAATCTGCTTTACCCAATCTCCTAACTGATTGCAATTCTCTCTAACTGCTCTCTAGTTGCTAACTGGGATTCTCTCATACCAGTTTTGTGGGGGTAAATTAAGCCACAGAAGACGTAAAGTTCAGTGTTGAACTCTCGTATGGTTCTCAATTGATCTTGAATGGGGGGCATTCAGCTAGATTTCACTACCCTGGGACTGAAATTTCTACCATTTGCAAAACAGACAAGTGTTTCCTCAGGAGAAGCGATGCTGTGCAAAATAAATCCTTACAACAATCTACATCAAAATCAGGATTTTTTTTTTAATGTTTCTGAGACAAAGCAAAGCTGCTTTCCATTAGAAACTGTATAATAGAACCTGAAGTAAAATTTGGAATAGCTTACTGGGGAGTTTGGGGATTTAAACTAACTTATCAGAATTAATACTCTCTTTTAACTTCTGGTTCATGAAACATGTATTTAAGCATTAAATGATGCAAGATGACACCTATGCTTACAACACCAGACAGTGCTTTGTTGGACCTTTGTTACTTCTGAATTTCATGCCATTGGAATGAGACATCAACATTTCATTCAACGGAGGCAAACCATACATATAAATTGTTATTCATCCTTCCAGTCCTGCTTCTGTCTTGCAAGTCCTCAGAAATAAGTCTGTCTCTTCATAGGCTAACTACACAGCAAAAAAACAGACAAGTTTGTAGTGGACTAGCTCTTTGTTGCACAGACAATTACAGCAGAGTTTTGCTAAAATAAAGAGTAGTTTACTATGATCTTAGTGTGGGAAAAAGCTTGTGTGGGGAAAAAGGTGTCCCAAACAGGATTGTTACTCACTACCTGGTGGTGACCAGAGTATCCACTGCAAGTTCCCTCTGCAGCAGTGGCTTCAGCTGATTGAGGAGAGGTGACTCTAACCACCGTGCAGTTACACGACCACCCCAGCACATGCATACTTCATTGTTATTGAGAAATTTTAATGACAGACAAAAACACTTAAAACTTTTGCCAGCATAAAAAAGACTGTCCAGCATGATCACCTCTGCAGGATCAGATTCTATTGACTCTTTACAAATGTCTAATCTATGCAAAATTTCATCTTTTCTGCAGCTGGAAATACTAAGGTGAGTCTTGGGGACACTCAACACATTCAGAGATAAATATTGGACTAGACACTCAAGGAGCTAACTCTGCTCCAGTCTGGTAGGAATTTCTACCCCAAATTTCCATTTGGAGGACTCCTCTTACAGGTCATCAAACACCTGGTTCTGAAGGTTCAGTCAGTCGCTTCCTTCAAAAATAAGGAAATAGAGAAAATAACGAAAAAGAGATGCAGTTGGGAAATAAATAAATAAATAAAATAAAAACAAAAAAAATAAAAACGGTGTTCAGGTAGCAATTTGACAAAATTATGGAAAAGAGTAGAAAGAAGAAGGCACATACAACTCACTAATTGCTAACCTGGTAACCTACAAGAGAAACTGAAGGATGCACTGTCAATA
This sequence comes from Cygnus atratus, assembly GCF_013377495.2. NCBI lineage: Eukaryota > Metazoa > Chordata > Aves > Anseriformes > Anatidae > Cygnus > Cygnus atratus. Next base: position 75,928,400 of record NC_066396.1, read on the forward strand.
AGCCAGGTAAAAAACTAGTAGACAAAAAGAATTGAAGAAGCAGTTTTCTTCACTGAAGAAAAAAAAAAAAAGTCAAGTGAGAAACAAAGACACCAAGACAAAGAAAATTGTACAAGTCCTGAAAGAAAGACAGTATCGGTATAATTAGAAATAACAAAAGAGCTCAAAAGAATCACTCACATGGACTTGAGCACAGAGACAGAACTACCAAATCTATAAACAAGAAGGCAGAAGTAAGGCTACCTTGGTTTCATACTGTAATTGGAAAGAGGCAATCTTTGTCTCTGGTTTGTTTCTCATTAAGCTGTTAAGTAAACCCAGTACCCTCTCTGTTGGACAACATTACAGCTGTTTAACTTTGGCTCTGAACTCCTGATTTCGCAGGATGTCATTTTGTACTGAGATTATGTGGCGTTCGGTAGCAGGGGGCTGCAGGGGTGGCTTCTGAAGCAGAGCCGAGCCCCATGTCAGAAAGGAGCCAACTCCAGCTGGCTGCAAAAGGTACCTGCTGCTGGCCAGAGCAAGGCCAATGAGCAACATCGTTGGTACCTCTGTGAGAGCACACTTAAGGGAAAGAACTGCTGCACAAGGTGGAGCCCACAGGGGAGCAGGTGGATGTGGCCTGGAGGAGGCTGCTGCCCATGGAGAGTCTCCACAGGAGCAGGCCCCGGGCCGGAGCTGCAGCCCATGGAGAGGAGCCCACGCAGGAGCAGGGGGTCTCGGGGGAGCTGCCACCCGTGGGAGACCCGTGCTGGAGCAGTTTGCTCCTGGGGGATGGATGGACCCCGTGGTATGGAGCTGTGTGGGAGCAGTTCCTGAAGAGCTGCTGCCTGTGGGCAGCCCCCACAGGCTCAGTTCAGGAAGGACGGCATCCCATGGGAGGAACCCCCATGTAGAGCAGGGGCAGAGAGTGACCGTGAAGGAGCAGAAGAGACGAAGCATTAGGAACTGACCGCAACCACCATTCCCCATTCCCCTGTGCTGCTTAGGGGGAAGAGGTGGGAGAGGGTGGATGGGGGGAAGGTGTTTTAGTTTGGTTTCTTTGTTTTTCACTTCTCTGGCTTGTTAGTAATAGGTAATAAATTTCTCTAATCTCCCTATGCTGACTCTGTTTTGCCCATGATGGTAGTTGTTGAGTGATCTCCCTGTCCTTATCTCAACCCTTGAGCCCTTTCCATTGTATTTTCTCCCCCTTTTCCTTTGAGGAGGGGGAGTGAGAGAGTTGTTGTGGTGGAGTTCAGCTAGTCAGCAGGGTAAAACTACCACGCATTCATAAAGATTCTCTAGTCCATTTGAGAAATCCACATCTTAACATTGTTGTGGTTTAGCCGGGCTGGCAGCCAAACACCACGCAGCCGTTCGCTCACCCTCCCCCCTCCCTCTCCGGGACGGGGGAGAGAAACGGGAAAGTGAAGCCTGTGAGTTGAGATAAAGACAGTTTATTAAGACAGGGAAAATAATAACAATAATAATAATAATAATAATAGTATTAATAGTAATAATGTGTACGAAATAAGTGATGCACAATGCAATTGCTCACCACCCGTTGACCGATGCCCAGCCTATCCCCGAGCAGCCGGCCCCCCACCCCGGCTAGCCACCCCTATATATTGTTCAGCATGACATCAGATGGTATGGAATACCCCTTTGGCCAGTTTGGGTCAGCTGTCCTGGGTCTGTCCCCTTCCAGCTCCTGCTGCATCCCTAGCCTGCTCGCTAGCAGGACAGAGCGAGAAGCTGAAAAGTCCTTGGCTTGGTGTAAGCACTGCTCTACAACAATTAAAACATCAGCATGTTATCAGCGCTCTTCTCATTCTAATCCCAAACATAGCACCCTGCCAGCTACTAGGAGGAAAATTAACTCTGTCCTACCTGAAACCAGGACAGATATCCACCCCTTATTCCATACCATTTATGTCATGCTCAGGTTACACTCTTTCCAATACCTTCTAATTAATCACCATTTTCATCTATTATATATAGCAACCATGGTAGTGATGACATACAGTGTTATATGATAATTAACATACTACAATTCAACTCATGGGCTATTCTCACCCAATATTAGGTCCCCTTGAGGTACACACCGAACCTCCCCATTCTTTTGCATTACCCACCAAGTGCATCCAGGTCCCTGGGCAAAAGCAATCCCACGAATGGGCTTGCCTTTTCCTGAGGCAGGAGTAGCCCAGACTGTCTTACCCAGCATGTTTCTTACGTGCACTACAGGAACTTTATCCCCTTCTACAGTGCGTAACAGGTTTGATTGGGCAGGTCCAGCTCGGTCGGCAGATCCTCTAGTATTGACTAACCAGGTGGCCTTTGCCAAATGTGTTTCCCAATTTTTGAATGTCCCAGCACCCATCGCTTTCAGTGTAGTCTTTAACAGTCCATTGTATTGTTCAACTTTCCCGGAGGCTGGTGCATGATCGGGGATGTGATACACCCACTCAATACCATGTTCTTTGGCCCAAGTGTCTATAAGGTTGTTTCGGAAATGAGTCCCATTGTCTGACTCAATTCTTTCTGGGGTGCCATGTCACCACAGGACTTGCTTTTCAAGGCCCAGGATAGTGTTCCGGGCGGTGGCATGGGGCACAGGATATGTTTCCAGCCATCCGGTGGTTGCTTCCACCATTGTAAGTACATGGCGCTTGCCGTTGCGGGTTTGGGGGAGTGTGATGTAATCAATCTGCCAGGCCTCTCCATATTTGTATTTCAGCCATCGTCCTCCATACCAGAGAGGCTTTGACCGTTTGGCTTGTTTAATTGCAGCACATGTTTCACAATCATGAATAACCTGTGCTATAGTGTCCATGGTCAGGTCCACCCCTCGATCATGAGCCCATCTGTATGTTGCATCTCTGCCTTGATGGCCTGAGGTGTCATGGGCCCATCGGGCTATAAATAATTCACCTTTATGTTGCCAGTCCAGGTCCACCTGAGCCACTTCAATCTTAGCAGCCTGATCCACCTGCTGGTTGTTTTGATGTTCTTCAGTAGCCCGATTCTTGGGCACATGAGCATCTACATGGCGTACCTTTACAACCAGGTTCTCTACCCGGGCAGCAATATCTTGCCACAATGCAGCTCGATAGGCACAAGCCAGACCCCAGCACGCCACAGTGATTTGTGTCTCTTTGGAACTGCCAGAGTCATGACACCTTTTTTTCAAGCATTCTACCAGTTTTTTAGGATTTTGCAGTTGTTCAGGGGTGAATGTCCAAAACACTGGAGGCGCCCACTGCCCTAGAAAACTGCCCATATCCTCCCACACTCCCTGCCACTCGCAAATATCCCGCCTCAAGACAGATCTCCGGATGAGATTCCTAAGTAGTTGTTTAACCTTAAACAAAACCTGAAGCGCATTCAGGAGACATAACAACAAGAACATGCTGGTCTGAGTATCCCAAGGATATTCAACATCTTGAAGAGCTACCGTAACTAGCTCGGGGGATAAGAGGGTGGTGAAGGAGGAAGGGAGAGTGAACAGGTAGGAAAAAATATCTTTCCCTGTCCCCTCCACAGATTGACTCGCTGATGAAAAAAGGCAATAGGTGTAAATGCTAATAGTTTCTGAGATATGGTTTCCGAAGTATAGAGTCGACGACAGTGCTGAGTACAAATACCAGGTTAGAGTCATGACCAGATATCTCATCATTTCATAAGCCATCGTTACACCACACAGTACCATAACAATCTTAAACCAGGGCCCGGAGAGGATAAACAACACGACAGGGAGCACATACAGAAAGTAACTTGCTATAAAACTCAATTTGGGAAACAGGTACAGCAGACTTGAGATTAAGGCAATCAACATTGTGACTAGCAACTATTAAGCAGGTCGAATACTTATACCAATTTTAGTTTAACACACTCTGGTCAAATCTGTCGATATCTCAACCCTTCAAGCCCCACGTTGGGCGCCAAATGGACTGTTGTGGTTTAGCCCGGCTGGCAGCCAAACACCACGCAGCCGTTCGCTCACCCTCCCCCCTCCCTCTCCGGGACGGGGGAGAGAAACGGGAAAGTGAAGCCTGTGAGTTGAGATAAAGACAGTTTATTAAGACAGGGAAAAGAATAACAATAATGATAATAATAATAATAATAATAATAATAATAATAATAGTATTAATAGTAATAATGTGTACGAAATAAGTGATGCACAATGCAATTGCTCACCACCCATTGACCGATGCCCAGCCTATCCCCGAGCAGCCGGCCCCCCACCCCGGCTAGCCACCCCTATATACATTGTTCAGCATGACATCAGATGGTATGGAATACCCCTTTGGCCAGTTTGGGTCAGCTGTCCTGGGTCTGTCCCCTCCCAGCTCCTGCTGCATCCCTAGCCTGCTCGCTAGCAGGACAGAGCGAGAAGCTGAAAAGTCCTTGGCTTGGTGTAAGCACTGCTCTACAACAATTAAAACATCAGCATGTTATCAGCGCTCTTCTCATTCTAATCCCAAACATAGCACCCTGCCAGCTACTAGGAGGAAAATTAACTCTGTCCTACCTGAAACCAGGACACATTGACAAAGTGAAGCTGATGTATTTTTTTGTTTGTTTGTTTGTTTGAATTGTTCCTTTGTTCATCTTGCCTTATTATCAACAAATCAAATACTTTGTCGTCCTGTGAGTAAATGCATTTAGAGGCCTTTCTTTGCTTCAGTAAGTCCATTATCAGCCCAGGATACTGTACCTTCACTCTTGCCTTCACATACTTACGTAAAAATTATTTTGGAAGGGCCAATAATAAAACACAAAGAAGCTATACATTTCTGGAGCTGGAGAATATCCGATCGGATAGAGAACTCTGTGAAAATATTAGGGAGAAAAATATTACCCAGAACCTTGCTTTATGGGATACTAACTTCCCAGATGCAGACTGGAAACAGGTAATAGTGGGGCGAATTTCTTCCAAAATATGATAGCTAACATAACTCTCTGTTAAGTAGGCAATAACATGAGAAGGGCACTCCTGTTGCAGACTTACAATTTATAAATTTGCAGGATGCTGTAGAAGAGATAATAATAATAATAAAATTCATGTCCTATTAGATTGAATGGGTAGATGTATCTCTTTAATTAGCATTCAAATAGCATTCAAGTATACTTTGATCAACTGAGGGAACTTGTTAGTCCCATCCTGTCCAATGACATGGTTTCAATATGAAGAACTTTGAGTGAAAGTTAAACACCATGTCGTAGAAAATGTATCCAAAATGGAAAAATGTGGAAGAACAAACAAAAAAAATAGTACCTTTGCTTTAGTTACAGTATCATAATTATCGAGACCTACCAAAGTGAGATGAAACTTTTACATTAGCAAGAGCAAACCCCTTGTGTGATTGGAGGAAAGGAGAAAGACCAGATGGAAAAAAAAAAAAAAAAAAAAAAAAAAACGGAGAAAAGTGAAGGGCTCTGTCCTCTGAATTAAATAAAGTTTGATTTGCATTCAGTATATAGTGAGTAATTAAGAGATTTAATTTTCTAATAAATAAATAAATGCTATGCTCTTTACTGAACAGCACATTGTGATTATTTAGATCCAAGTTCCTACCAGATATAGGAATGATGCTGTGAAAATTGATTGACACTAAGTCAGAGCCATTCTCAAAGACAGTTTGGGATTAATGTACCGGAAGAATTGTGTGGCTTTGAAGACCAACTGAACAGAAAATGCAAAGTGTAAGACAATTTATAGAAAAATGTCTGCTATGTGCTGAGGAATCTAAACTTAGAAATGACAGTAGAGGTCATCAAAAGCAGCATAGCCAAGGGAGGAGACTTTCCCTCTCTACTCTGTTCTCATGAGACCTCACCTGACTTATACGTTCTACTCTGCGGCCCCCAGCACAAGAAGGACGGGGACCTATTAGAATGAGTCCAGAGGACAGACATGAAGACGATCAAATCGCTGGAGCACCTCTCCTATGAAGACAGGCTGAAGGAGTTGGGAGTGTCCAGCCTGGAGAAGGGAAGGCTGTGGAGAGACCTTACAGTGGCCTTCCAGTGCCTAAAGGGGGTCTACAGGAAAGCTGTGGAGGGACTCTTTATCAGAGAGTGTTGTGAAATGACAAGGATAATGGCTTTAAACTAAAAGAAGGTAGATTTATGTTAGATATAAGGGAGAAATTCTTTACCTTGAGGGTGGTGAGGCTCTGGAGGAGGTTGCCCAGAGAAGTTGTGGCTGCCCCATCCCTGGATTCAACACACTTTTCATTTGTAATCGGTGATATAGATAGATAGATAGATAGATAGATAGATATGCAGCCATTTCAAAATACTGGCACATGTGATATTACAAATTTCAGTGCCAGTGAGGGGGAACAGTTCTTCATGCTCAGCTCTCCCCAGCTCACCTCAGCATAAAGTCCATGGCCATGGAGGAAATGTCGTCATATGCCATCTGCCATGATGTGTGAAATGACATCGCCTATGTGATTCCATGTAACCACAAGTTCTGGATTGGCTGCATCCTCTGGTGAACCAGGAGAAAACTCAACAGCCCACTCTGCAGGAGGCTTATTATGAACATGAAGTCCCCAAGCAGGGAGATGACAACGCTGGCATGTGTCATCACACTTCCTTCCGAGTCCTCAGCTAAGAGCTGCCAGGTAATGCACACATTACCACCTTGCTGCCCGCAGTCCTTATGGTCCCACTGCAACCCCTCCATACTCTTTTCCCTTGCCAGCTGAGCAGGGGTCTTTGGGGTAGGAGACGAAGGCCATGGGTGGGCAGTCTTCTGTCTGAGGACTGGGCAACACTTTTCCAGTAACATTGGGAGATCTTTGACTCTTCTGCCCTGGTTGTGCCAGGAGCTGGGGATAAAGTAGCAGCAGAGCTAAAGACCAGCAGAGGTAGACAATGGCAGCAGAGGACTCATCCTACAAACCCTGTGCTGCACTGGAAAAGGAAGAAAAGTTGGAAAGGGAGGCCTTGCTCCAGCAGCTGCAGCCTGGCCTTCAGGAAGATGTGGCAATGCACACTGAAAACCTTACACACCAGTGCAGTGAGGAGGCCAGGACACAGAGAGGTTGTGGAGTCTTCCTCCTTGCAGATCTTAAAAAGTTGCTTGAACACAGTCCTGAGCTACCTGCTCTGGGTGGCTCAGCTTGAGTTGGGGGGAATGGACCGGATGACCTCCAGAGGTCCCTTCCAATGGATTGGAAAACCATTCTGAGGTTCTGTGATGAAAGGAACATAGGAAGAAAGTTACAACAATTTAGGGATGGAAAGGAGGGGTAATACCTGAAACTGTAAATATGAACACTAATAATACCGATGGAACTCACAGGCATGTTAAAAAAAAAAGTGAAGGGAAAAAGAAAAGAACAACAATAACAAAACAAAAAAAAAAAAGGAAAAATAGAGGGTGTTAGAGGGTGTTCTTTAAATCTTTGGAAACTATTTCAGTTGGTATTTCGGATGATCCTTTTGTTGGAGAGCAGGAAGAAATTACTAAAAGCAGCCAAAAGTTTCTCTAAAATTCCTAACAACATTTATTCGTAACAGAGAGTGATCTGTAATTTTTTTTTTTTTTTTTAACAAGGGAAATTTGAGAATATACTTCTTTCTTTCTAGGTACTATGATATTAGAGAAGGCTAGTGTATAGGGTACACAGGGAAATTTGTAGTTTTCAATCCTGTTTGTAGCCAGGACAAAGAAGAGTAAGTGAAGAAGTAGTCATTAGTATGCTGTGTGCCCCTGACAGTTGATCCTGTGTTGGTGTAATTAATAAGGGCCACTGTGAGATAGTACAGTGGATAGTATGTGTTAGATGTGTACTGCAAGAGACTGGATGGTAAGAAAGGGCTCCTGGGAGGGTACAGGGAAAGCTCAGCTAGAGAGCAGCCTCACATGCACAAGATGCAGAAAGGAAACAAGGGAGTAGCTCAGGAAGTACCCTGCCAGAAGAAAGTAAGGACATCCATTTGTAGGAAAATAAGTGAAAGAGGAACACACTTTAAAGTCTAGCTCTTTAGTGATATTGAGTTTCCCCGTTCTATCTGTTTTCACTCATAAAAAACAATATGCTGGAGGGCAAAGGGTCTTTTGCTTAGCCCTATCTCCAGGACCAATACTGTACTTCAATAGTTTAAAATAATCATTGAACAGACCAAGTAAGTTTCAACAGTATTCTTTGGGATAGAAAATCCAGTTTAGCTGGAGGAAAATAAATAAATAAATAAATAAATGTTTCATTTTGTGTGAAAAACAAAACAAAACAAACGAACAAAAAAAACAATCCCCCCATACACGCACACACACACACACACACAAAATTAAAAAAAAAATAATAAAAAACAACACTTACACCAGCACTTCCAGAGCTCCTGTAGTGATATGAAGTGTGAGATGGTAATGACATGCATGAGGTTAAAACTAGCACTTCTACAAGGCCTTGAGGTGGGTCTGACAGATGCAGTCACTCATGTCAACTCAAAGGTAAGTATTTCAGTATTGTGATTTTCAGTTTATCCAGTCAGTGTTGGAAAGTTAGCACATGAAGTTTATTTGTCCTTCACTTAGTTCCACTCTGCCCACACATACGGGGAAAGTCATCCTCTGGCCCAGTTGGAAATTAGTGAAAATGAAGGTAGCAGCTGCTGAAACGTGCATTATTCATTAACTTCACATGATGTTGAGTTTTTCCAGCAGGAATTAGGTGGACGTGATCTTAAGAAAAGATGCTTTTTTTGTGAGTTTATTGACGTACCTATTCATTTGTGGTTTTGCTCATTTTTAATCATAGTATTCAGATGTTCATCTGAATCAAACCATCTGTTTTTAAATAAGGGCACTTCACATTACCCACAGATAGAACTTCTTGTGACTCTTTTCTTCCACATCTATCCAATTCCTATTTTGTGTCCTCACCTCGAAGTAGAGTTTCTCATTTGGGTCTCTGAAAAAAAACTTTCTTAAAAAGTTCTTTCAAAATATTTCAAATAACAAAAATCGCCTCTTCATTTTACCTCAGGTAAATCAGTCAAGTCAGGATGATTTGAAAGACATTAAAGAATACAAACCATTGTAATTAATATGTTTGATGAATAATTAATCACTTCATCTTACAGTAAAAAGATAGATGGGTTTTGGTTAAAGAATTATCTAGGACTACTGAGATCTAGATTTTACATCTAGTACTGTATTACAGCTGGTACAGAAAGAGAGTTCTGACCCTGAATGTTTAGTCTTTTCATCTGTGCATCTCAGTTCCCATCCGTTTACCTTCAGAAAAGTGATGAATGAGGGTATGGTTATATGAGATATTCTGTTACTATGGTAATGGATACAACAAAAGAGCCTATTAATAAATATTTGAAAAATCTTCAGCCACCTCCTTTACCATCTCCTCAATAATTCCTACTACTCCCACTCCATCTTATTTTGCATAGCTATTATAAAGAAAGGTATGAATATTTCAAATGCTGGGCTTCATTTAAAGAAAAGAATCTATATTCACTAACTCGTGAGAAAAATTAAGTATTTGTGAATTTTACAGAATATTATAGACGTCTTACTACAATATAAACACAACAATGTCTAACCATAACAATTCTCTATATATGCCGTAACTAGTAAGGATCAATGATTTCTTATTTCCAGAATCTAGCTCCAGTTTTTGTTAATTCTTGTATATTCAAAAAGATTACTCAATCTAAACAATAATTGGTTAAAATGTAGACGAAGAAGAAAAAGAATATTAAAACTCGAAATAAAAATCTTCTGTTTTTCTTAGATTATTCCACGCAGCTCCATGCATTGATATTTGCATTGGATAGTGAGAGGTGAAACATTTATAAGTAACTTTCTATTTCTATCTGGTAATAAAGGCCAGTGGTTGCATTAATCCATGCCTGAAGGGATACAGTCTGCTTCATTTGGTATTGGTGAGTAGTTATCCTGGCTAATAACTTTGTTCAATAAATCGGTGGAATTTTGGCCATGTCATATTAACATATATGTGTATTTCAATCAGACCTATCCATCACAGATTAATATAAAGTAAATACTACTGAATGTTTAAATGAAGACACTTGGCTAAATAACATAGGTTGCTATTGGTACAAATCTAGCAATTCAGGCAATGACAATTAAAGCCATATCAGGTAACAGCACAATAAGCAGCACATTGGATGTTCAGCGTAGCTCAGTGTCCTACAAACAACTGATTCAAGGCTGAGCATTTACATTAATTTGTAGCAGTTTTATTTGTTTCTTGGATTTTTCATAATCAAGAAATGTAGTGGCAGATATAAAATGTGCCTGATACACACCTCCTTTTTATGACATGAAAGACATATTTTTTTTGTTTGTTTGTTTGTTTAAGCACTAATCATCTCCCATTGAAATGCAGTTACAAAATATTCTCTTTATCTTAAAATAGTCCAGTATTAAAGTTATACCTTAATATTAGAGAAATCAGTTTCTAAGTGGATGCAGATGAATATTGTTATCCATATTCCAAGTAGTATGCAAATAAGTATATGTATATATAACCGTGAGCTAGTAAATTCATTGATTATTGAAAATTTCTGTAGGGTTGCTTGGAGAGGAATTACTAGTGTTCTAAAACGCAATGTTTACTAAAAATTTTATAGCGGTGAGCAATAACATGGGCAGATCTGGTTACAGAAAAAACTAATGATACTTTAATTTCCAGATATATCCTATAAAATCTCCTTTGAGTATGAGGACTCCATTGAGTATTGAGAGGGGGAGAATAACTTAACAATTCACTATCAACTATACAATCAAATATGTGAAAGTTAAGGTGAAAATCATTCAGTGGTTTTGTCAAGGCTCTTGTCAAACCTCTTGTTGATGGAAGAGAATCTTGTACTTCCCTTTACCTTCTCACATACATGTTTCTACAAGCACTCTTTCTCCAGAACTTCACAGCAGAAATGGCTGTGGCCATGTCAGAGCATTGAACTGTTCAAACGTTACTAGTAGGACAAAGCAGAAATGAAATTTAGTTCAGATCAGCAGATTCATAAGCCTAAATCCCACTTAAAATGAGCAATACAAATTCAGATAAAATAATCACATGGATTTTTGTAGAGGCATAGGCAAAGGAAGATATGATAAAATAGTTTGTGCCTTTGATGGATATTTCAGAATTAATTAATGATTATAATATCCCTTAAACTAGCCACTCCATATTACCTTTACATAGGAAAAATATATTTGTCTGAGAATTTCTCAAATGACAGAGTGATGAAAGTGATTACAAAGTTGGAATAAATTAGAAATGGACTTGATAAGACTAAGCTAAAAAACTTCCACATAACTCCCAGGAAAAAAGAAGTAATGTGAAGCTTTTGTGCAATATTCATGTCAACATCATAAGAATGGAGTGTGATTCAACTAGATTTATCCCTAATAATATCCCTAATAAGTATCTAAGGATATTACTAGATAATCAGGTATCTGTGAAAACACAAATAATAATGTTTTCTATGTGTTTTTCACCATAACTTCAAGGTGATAGCAATAACTTGAGTTCAGGCTGTGGAGAGGAAATGAAACAACAAATCTCTCCATGAGGATAAGAAAGAGTACTATTCACTATAAAGATTGCAAATTGTTCTGCAGAGGGAAAATAACAATGGAATATGCTGATATTTTTTTTTCTTCCTACTTTGGCTAGCAAAAACCAGCAAAATCCAGGACAAACCACTATAGTTTAGAAAACCAACTTTATATATTCAGGGAGGGTTCAAAATAGATTTTAAAATAATGTCTAAGAAAGAAGCATCAAAATGTAATTGTAAACAGACTATTACCTTGGAGATCATGACTTTTTACTGGGGCCTTGTAGAAATCACAGTTTGGGTTTCTCTTCTTGAAAATCACAAGTCATCTGCCATGCAGTATATCCATGGTTTGTAAATGCCTCTATGGTGTATATTCAACTATGTGCAGAAGGAGAAATCCAGTGGTTATTTGCAGCCTATGAGAACATTAATCTGATATTTAAATCTTCAGGAGTTAATTTTCAAAAGAGCTAAGTCTCCACCTGCTCACATTGGGGAACTCTAATTTCTGCCAAGTTTTCAACATATTTGGAAATAGCACCCTTTATTTAAAGAGGTGTTCTGCTGTGCAGTCTTATGTTTTTGCTCTGATAATAAAAAGAGTACATAAAATACACTAACATTTTAATTACATTCAGACTGAATAGTCTATAAAATCTTTATTGTAGAACAGACACTAAAGGAAAAATGAAAAGGCAATCTTTGGATTGATAAAAAATTTTCTGGAATTTATCAGATAATTAAGTCTTTTTAGTTAGGTCACAGAACAAATTCACTCATTGGAAACTTGATACATACAGATCTATTGATTTCAAATTAAAACCACCAAGACATATTCTCTGGAAATGCAATTATTCAATTCTATGAGGACTATAATATTGGAGATTCATTGTTCAGCATATTAAGAAAATGAACCTTTTCACTATCTTCTTTTTCTTTTAATCATCTCTTATAATATCAGATACAGAATTTATGGCAATATGTACCATGGGCTGGAAGAGCATGATGGAAAACTTTATGGTGATCACTAACCATTTACATTTCCTAGGGCACCACTTCACTGCCTTTACTTCCTAAATGCAGGAAAGGGAAACGTTCACATCTGTAGTCCATAGCTACACCTGGTTCTTCCTTCCCTGACTTGAAAATTCAGGTGCTTTGATCTCAAATCAAACTAAAGGGATGTGGGGAGGCAGCTTTGGAGCAGGTAGAGGACTACAGAAGTAGACTTGTTCAAAAATAATTTGAAAAACTCTTTGCATATACTGTATAAAAGGTGGCAGATAGGTCAGGCAGTCAGATTACCATGGTTCTTTCAAGGTGAGATTGCAATTTTTAAGAGTATTTTCTTAAGGCCATACACTAATATGTTGGAAAAGCAAAAGCATGGGGGTAGTTTGTGGAATATGATTGATTACTGATCTGTCATAGGAGATACCCAATACTTACACAGTTTTAATGACATAGCAGCAGTTTGGTTTGTTATAGTAGGTAGATTGATACTATTAATTTGTTATGATGACAAGAGTCACAATGACTAGTCTACTGCATATTCAAGTTGCTAAATCATATACCTTTTAAAAATTAAAGTTTTGCTTTCTAACAAGCGTAGTTGATAAGGCTCTCTCCACCTCAAGAAGTAACCTTGAGAGGAGTCACTGCCTGAGGGGAGATCACTGCTGTGCAGCCCACTGCTTCTGCAAGGAGAGCTCACATTAGGCTTTCTGTGACTGCTATATTTATAAGATAAAGTGATTGGCTTGTAGTCAAACAGAATTCTTATAATATTGCTCTTGACCTCTGATGTAATTTGCTATTATCGCTTGAGAGATTTGAATGGACACCTGCTCTAGTGCTGTACCCCTCTTTGTTTGTTGTCATGACTGTGACCACTCACCAAGTGTTCTCTTATTAATGGGCTGTCCAGTTCAAGATATGGTCACACTGAGGTCTAATGAGGTTCATAAGCCTGATCAAGACTTACGTCAAGTGCAGACTTGAGCTTATCCATCACATGATCAGAGTATTTTTCGTATAAAAGCTCTGACCATGTTGATTACAACAATTACGGGAGATGGAAGCAATCATATAGGATGTGTTGTAAACAGTTCCTTCCAAAGAATAATATTTGAAGCAATGCTTACAAATCCATACTGGCAACTGTTGCTAGGCAGTCACAGAACTGGAAATGTATATTTCTGCTAGAATTGTGCAGCTGAAAACATTTATGTGGAGTGGATTTTAGTCAATGCTCACCTCAAATACAAAATCCTAGGGTCTCCAATAAGGTAATGAAATAAAAATTCTGCAAGAATAAACTACATGCATGCATTAAGAAAAAAGAGCCTGAGGAAAGGCAGCAGCTACTGGGGATTTTTTTTTTTTTCCTGTGGCATTCTTTTGACTTTCTATGCTATTTCAGTCTATTATTATTTCTATAGTGCAAACTTGTGGTATGTGATTAGTTGTTAGTTTGTTCATGCTCAGAAAAGTTTTTCATCAAGCTACCCAGAGATATTTCCTACATATATTTTTTTTTCTGACAAAGTCGATTCTTCTTTCGAAACAAAGAATACATTTTTTCTCATCAAACCAAACATCTCTTGATTGCAGCCTGTCACTCCTTATGCTAAATGTATCATGAACAAAGCATCTAATGTGACGATAGTTAATATATAAAGCAATTTTTTCACCTCCAGAGAGCCTTGAAGACATTAATATTTATTCATAATTCCATTGTGGGTGGTAATATTGTTAGGGATTGAGTTAGGAGGTTTTGAAAAGCGTTATCTGCTCAGCAGACATTCTTTCCTTCAATAGAAACAGTGCTACAGTTTGCAGGTGATAGAGGATTTAGTTGTAGTGCAATAAGCAATAAGCAATAAGGGGCTACCTTATCACTCTCTATAGGTACCTTAAAGGAGGCTGTAGCGAGGTAGGGGTTGGTCTATTCTCCCACGTGCCTGGTGACAGGATGAGGGCGAATGGGCTAAAGTTGTGCCAGGGGAAGTTTAGGTTGGCTATTAGGAAGAACTTCTTTACTGAAAGGGTTATTAGGCATTGGAATGGGCTGCCCAGGGAAGCAGTTGAGTCACCATCCCTGGAGGTCTTTAAGAGACATTTAGATGTTGAACTTAGTGATATGGTTTAGTGGAGGTCTTGTTAGTGTTAGGTCAGAGGTTGGACTAGGTGATCTTGGAGGTCTCTTCCAACCTAGACGATTCTGTGATTTTGTGATTCTGTGAAGCAGTGGTGCAATATTAATTTCTCAGGAAAAGAACCACAGGACCAACTAGCTTTAAAAACAAACGGGAGCATCTGAAGACAGTTTGCCATTTTACAGACTGCCAAAGTAAATGATATGAGGCAGATGTCCTACTAGCAGAATAACTCAAATCAGTAAGTCTTGCAGAGCATTACCTTTCCTGATAGAGCAAGTGCATTCTGTAACATCTAACATCTGTTATATATTCACATTCTCTATGATATTTCTGGTTTTCCTCATTCAGAAGCAAAGCCAAACAGTTACTGTATGCAGATTTTAACAGAAAGCACTTCCATCAAGGGCAAGAGATATTAAAACCCCCAGATATTACAGAGTGACAGGGATGGAGAATGTGCTTTAACTCTATGCCATCAAAACTACCTTACCAGCATATTCTCATAAGCCATCCTGTAAAGCTTCATTGGCCAGGGGGAACAGTCTACCAGCAAGCTCCAAAACAGACCCAACATTTCAGAGCAGGTATTCTCATTGCATACTATGGAGAATGCCATGTAGGAGCAGGTTGTCTGACAGGAACTGCAGCCTGTGGGGAACCAATGCTGGAGCAGTCTGCTCCTAAAGGACTTGTAATCATGAATTAATAGTTTTTGATTCTTGGAAAAGTAAGGAGAGGGGTAAGCAGAACTGCCACTCTGGACTTCCAGAGGGCAGACTTCAGTCTGTTAAGGAGACTGGTTGGCAGAGCCCCCTGGGAGGAAGTCCTGGAGGGCAGAGGAGTCCAGAAAGGCTGGACACTCTTCAAGAAGAAAATCCTAAAGGCACAGGAGCTGGCCCCACAGGCTGAAAGATGAGCTGGTGCAGAAGAAGACTGGCCTTGTTGAAAAGGGAACTGTGGCTTGAGTTCAGGAAGAAAAAGAGGGTTTATGATCTTTGGAAGAAGGGGCAGGCCACTCAGGAGGGCTATAAAGATGTCATTAGACTGTGCACAGAGAAGATTAGAAGGGTGAAAGCCCAGCTGGAGCTCAATCTGGTTAGTGCTATTGTAATGACAATAAATGTTTTTATAAATTCATAAACAATAAAATGAGGACTAAAGAGAACCTCCATCCTTTATTGGATGTGGAGGGAAGCATAGTGACAAGAGATGAGGAAAATACTGAGGTACTCAGTACCTTATTTGTCGCAGTCTTTAGCAGCATGACCAGTTGTTCTCCGGGTACTCAGCCCCCCAAGCTGGTGGATAGGGACGGGGAGCAGAATACTCATAATCTATGAAGAAATGGTTAGCAATCTGCCAAATCACTTAGACATACACATGTCTATGGAGCTGGGTGGGATCCACCTGAGGATACTGAGGGTGGTGGTGGAAGTGCTCGCCAAGCCACTTTCCATTATTTATCATCAGTCCTGGCTATTAAGGGAGGTCCCAGTCGACTTGCAACTAGCAAATGTGATGCCCAAGTACAAAATGGGCCAGAAGAAGGATCCAGGAAACTACAGGCCTGTCAGTGTGACCTCAGTGCCGGGGAAGCTCACAGAGCAAATTATCTTGAGTGCCATCAAACGGTACATACAGGACAACCAGGCAGTCAGGCCCAGTCAGCATGGGTTTATGAAAGGCAGGTCCTGCTTAATGAACTTGATCTCCTTCTACAACAAGGTGATGTGCTCAGTGGATGAGGTAAAGGTTGTGGATGTGGTCTACCTAAACCTCAGTAAGGCTTTTGACACCATTTCCCACAGCATTCTTCCGAAGAAGCTGGCTGCTCGTGGCTTGGACTGGCGTACACTTCGTTGGGTTAAAAACTGGGTGGGTAGCCAGACCCAAAGAGTCGTGGTGAATGGAGTTAAATCCAACTGGAGGCTGGTCACTACTTGTGTCCCCCAGGGCTCAGTATTACGGCCAGTTCTCTTCAATATCTTCATCAATGACCTGGATGAGGGGATCAAGTGCACCCTCAATAAGTTTGCAGAAGACACCAAGTTAGGCCTGAGCATTGACCTGCTCAAGGGTAGTAGGACTCTGCAGGGTGATCTGGGTAGGCTGCAGTGGTGGACCGAGGAGAACTGTAAGAAGTTTAGTAAGGCTAAGTGCCAGGTTAGGCACAAAAACACCGTGTAACACCACAGGCTGGGGGAAGAGTGGGTGGAAAGCTGACCAGCAGAAAGACACCTGCATGTGTTGGTTGACAGCCATCTGAATATGAGCCAGCAGTGTGCTCAGGGTGCCAAGACGGCCAAGAGCATCCTGGCTTGTATCAGAAATAGGATGGCTAGCAAGACCAGGGAAGTGATTGTCCCTCTGTACTCAGCTCTAGTGAGGCCACACCTCAAATACTGTGTTTGGCTTCGGGATCCTCATTACAAGAAGGATATCAAGGTACTGGAACATATCTAAAGGGCAACAAAGCTGGTGAAGGGTCTAGAGAACAAGTCGTGTGAGGAGCAGCTGAAGGAACTCGGGTTGTTTAGCACAGAAAAAAGGAGACTCAGGGGAGACCTTACTACGCTCTAGAAAAGGAGGCTAAGTAAAGTGGGGTTTGGTCTCATCTTCCAAGCACCAAGTGATAAGAAAAGAGAAAATGGCTTTAAGATGTGTCAGGAGAAGTTTAGGTTGTTTATTAGCAAAAATTTCTTCGCTGAAAGGGTTGTGAAGTCTTGCAACAGGCTGCCCAGGGAAAGTCAGCATCTCTGGAGGTCTTTGAAACACATGTAGATGTTGAGCTTAGTGACATGGTTTTATGGTGGACTTGGAAGTGCAAGGTTAAAGGTGGGACTAGGTGATCTCACAGGTCTTTTCCAACCTAAATGATTCTATAATTTTTTTATTCTGTGACTGAACCCCATAGAGAAGACCCATGCTGCAACAGTTCATGAAGAACTGCAACCCATGGGAAGAACCAATGTCGGAGCATTTCAGGAAGTTTTTTATTCCCAAGTTGAGTCTGTTTGCCTCTGATAGCAATTTGCAAATGATCTCCCTGACCTTACCTTGTTGCATGAGCTTTTTCATCCCATTTTATCCATCTGGTCTGCTGAGAAGAGGGAATGAAAGAGCAGCTTGGTGGGCACCAGGCAGCCAGCCAAGGTTAACCCACAACACCAAGACAGTAGAAAGACTTAAAACTCATTGGAATTTGAAAGGTTATTATATTAAAAAGTGGTAAGTAGCCCAAACAGCATGAAAAAAGACTCCTATCACCCTGAATCCCTCTAAAGACCAGGAATAACTCATGGATTCCTCCAGACAGTAAATTAAGCCAAAGAGACCTCAGCTCCACAAAATGATTATGCACCTCTTACCTATGACACTCGCAGATCTGAATATGAAGACTTCCCTGAGAAAAAAGAGACTGTTTTTATCCTAGGCTGGAAATAAAGCATTTTTACAGAGAAGAAATCCTGTTGGATGTGGTATCTCAGCTTTGGTTCACCCCCAGAAAGAAGTTTCCTGCCATCGGAGGAACTGGTCCCACATCTGATACTGTCTGGGGCTGTATGTTGTGGTGTGGACAGATGATCTTTGCTTGGGTTTTCATCTGCAAGAATTTATGAAGAGACTAGAGGTGGATAAAAGGGAAGAGGCAGATGGATAATTACTTTAATGTTCTTAATGCCTTTATTGACAAACAAAAAAGTCTTTGTTAAGTGCTGAAGTGTTTGTGAAATATCATGAAGAAACAAAAGAAGTATGATCAGCACAACAAAAAGAGAAACACATTTGCTGCACATACCCAGACTCCAAGCTATTTCCCCTGATAACTTTGTTTCAGGAAATACATATGTATATATATATTATAATCCAGACTGCTAACGGCATATACCCATTTCTTGAACTAAAACGTACAGTGCAGCATCTTATGATGTGGCATCTGATAGTTTGTAGGTTACATGGATAATTAATTTGCATGCACAAAAGAACTCTGATATATCAGCAGACTGTCAGACCCACAAAAATTGTAATGCAACTGATTCTCCTCTCTCTGAATCTCATCTAGCCCTTCTGTACATCAGTTTTTCTTGTCATAATAACTGAGACTTCCTGAGCTTCACATCATTTACACCAAATTCTCCTAGTCCACGTCTTGAACTGTTTTACGTGGAGCACTGCATAAGTGTGTTGATGCTCAGATTTCTCTCAAACGGGTAAAATTTAGTCAGGTTCTCAGTTTCACTACTGTCATAACTCAGCTATGAATCTGACAGAGAAGGTTATATATAGCATCTCAACAGTGTCATGTTTGGTGATGTTTTAATGTATATAAGTTCCATGTTTTGACTATGGTTAACATCAAGCTGAAACTTTGTAGTTTAAATGGAAGTGTATTGTACTCACTTAACTTGGGAACAGAGAGCCTTCCTGACCTTGCATGGGCCGAAGGCCCTGAAGTGATCAGGAGGCACAAAACAGGTAACGCACACCAGAGGATAAGGACATCATCTAGCACTTAATGTCTTAAGGTGGGGAGGAAGACCACCACCCTGGAGATGGTAAAGCCATTGCAGGTGGCTGTGAAGGAGCACGTGCAGGTCTTCTTGGTGTTTTGTTGTCTTCAGCCTCATCTGCTCTTGCTCACTCATTAGTCAGTCAGGTGCAGATCTGTCACAAGCTAGTTTTTACACAGCTTTGATTTAGCAGCAATTTGGATTTGTTAATACCTTATGGTAAATCACAAGATTAAATTGTGTGATATTTAACAGCACTTAATCAACAGCCAATTTAACATAATGATTCAGAGGTGTTTGCTATAACTGAGACAGTGACTCAGTGAAAGATTCCAGAATGGCAAGATTCTCATGAAAGCTGCTGCAGGGTTTGGGGGGAGGGTGGTCTTAAACTAATTATGTGTCTTAAGGACCTTCCCCTTTTTGGTGAATTACTCACCTTTCTCGTTTGTCGGCACATTTAATGAATGATCTTTGAATCTCAGGGAGTCTGTCCTGGGAGACATCTCAGCTCAGAGGGAAATCAAAGGTCACAGCCCACTGCAATCCTGGAGAGCTCAAGGGGCTCTTCACTTAGGACTAATATTTGGAGGACCATAAGACAATTGACTGTTAGTCAGTACTCTTCCATCCTGGCTACGACTTGGATAAGACAATTTGAGTATTTTCCATCAACTGTGCCATTGTATTGTCTTCCAGAATGTACAGCTCTAGTACTTCCCATACTGGGCTATGATCCAGGCCATAAGACTTTGAAAAGTGATCACGGAGTGCCAGTTTGTACTCACACATTATGCCTGTTGCCCACTGACAATAGAGGAATAATGTAACATTAGTTAATCTTGAACCGTAGCTGAGCTGGAGAAGGAGCTACTCCACCACAGGATCTGTCAACAGTCCTGCTGACAGCATGAGGGCACAACCCTGAAATATGAGCAATAGCCTAACTGCCTGTCTTTTGATCCACCTTTCTTAAAGTTTCTTCATTGTCATTGTAGATACTGATGGGAGGGAAATTCATAAGAGTGTAAAATGTATCCTTGGACCACCAGTTCTCCCCAAACTGTGAAACCCAACTTTTACTTCAGATCAATGCCAAACGCTTTGCTGATGGAACTGTCTTTTTTTACAGTAAAAATGAGGAAAGGGGTCCTGAGGAAAAATTTGAACACAAAATCTGCAACAATTGTTCACCCTTCAGCAAGACAGAAAATTATATGTCTTTTTTAATATACAGGCAAAACTGTTCACACTATACAGGGACTAACTGTATAGATGCCTTCTTATTATTTTTTGTAAACAGTCTTTAGGAGGTAAAAGTTCCTGCAGATATATATATATTTTTTTCCCGATCTTCTTGTTGTTTTAAATCTAGCATTTAGACTTGTGTAGGGAACATGTGTAGGAAGGTATTTTACAGTAAACAGAAAACAATAAAAATTATAAGACTGCAACAGCTTAATATGCTGATCTGACTTAGCAAGTCCAAAACACTGTGGGCATGAGCTTTCCCATAACAATGAAAAGAACAACAAAAAGTAGGTAGAAAGAAACAAAGAGGAAATATTTAGAAAATCAAGAATATACCACATGTGAAGCAATCATTTGAAACAATGTAAATTCCAAATAAATGAGAAATTGATCACTAAACCAAGCTTCTGTTATTATAAATATTGCAAAACAAAGTAATAATTTTCAGACAAGTACAATGGAACTAATATATTTTGTAATGGAGATATTTTATTCTTTCCCTGAAGAGGCATCAGATGAGTAATAATATTTGTATTGCATTTAGTTGTTATTTTGCTGCTCTAAAGGAAAATGTTATTTTGCTGTAAACATGTAAATGAGACTATGCATACAAGGTGTTTTTATGTTTAGATTATAAATAAGATAATATTAGAACCATGTTGTTGGTGTTTACCATTTAGTTTTCAGAGTTTGGAAGAAGAGGTATTCGGAAATCTGATTTTCCGGTGTAAATACTCCATAAAGCAGTTTAAAACACACTGGTTTTAGATGTAGTTCTGCACTGAAAACATACACAGACATGCATTTCCATGCTGGATTTGCAGTGAAACACAGGGTTTTTCATGTAATAATTTAAAAACAAAGCTTTCCAAAGAGACAATGTTCAAGGGGAGATGTATTACTGTAACAGAGAAAATAATTGAGTTGAACAATATTGATAAGCCTTCTATATATACAAGCTATTCAGTTGCAAACAAACCAGAAAACTTTATTCTAAATAGAAATTTCAAATAATTGCTTTCAATTCAAGGTTTCAATTCTATGTTAACAGACTGAACAATTTAAAATAAATTAAACTATACCGGCAGTCAGTGATTTCGAGTTCGAACTTAGGTTGAAAATTGATGTATTCACAGAATCACAGAATCGTTTAGGTTGGAAGAGACCTCCAAGATCATCTAGTCCAACCTCTGTCCTAACACTAACAAGACCTCCACTAAACCATATCACTAAGGGCTACATCTAAACGTCTTTTAAAGACCTCCAGGGATGGCGACTCAACCACTTCCCTGGGCAGTCCATTCCAATGTCTAACAACTCTTTCAGTAAATAAGTTTTTCCTAATAGCCAACCTAAACCTCCCCTGGTGCAACTTTAGCCCATTCCCCCTCGTCCTGTCACCAGGCACGTGGGAGAATAGACCAACCCCCACCTCTCTACAGCCTCCTTTAAGGTACCTATAGAGAGCGATAAGGTCGCCCCTGAGCCTCCTCTTCTCCAGGCTAAACAACCCCAGCTCCCTCAGCCTCTCCTCGTAAGACTTGTTCTCCAGACCCCACACCAGCTTTGTTGCCCTTCTCTGGACTCTCTCGAGCACCTCCATGTCCTTCTTGTAGCGAGGGGCCCAAAACTGAACACAGTACTTGAGGTGCGGCCTCACCAGAGCCGAGTACAGCGGGACAATCACTTCCCTAGACCTGCTGGCCACACTGCTTCTTATACAAGCCAGGATGCTGTTGGCCTTCTTGGCCACCTGAGCACACTGCTGGCTCATATTCAGCTGACTATCAACCAGTATTCCCAGGTCCTTCTCGGCCAGGCAGCCTTCCAACCACTCATCTCCCAGCCTGTAGCGCTGCTTGGGGTTGTTGTGCCCCAGGTGCAGGACCCGGCACTTGGCATTGTTGAACTTCATACAGTTGGCCTCAGCCCATTGGTCCAGCCTATCCAGATCCTCCTGCAAAGCCTTCCTTCTCTCGAGCAGGCCGACACACACACTTAGCTTGGTGTCATCTGCAAACTTACTGAGGGTGCACTTGATCCCCTCATCAAGATCATCGATAAAGATATTAAAGAGGACCGGCCCCAGCACTGAGCCCTGGGGGACTCCACTAGTAACCGGCCTCCAACTTGATTTGGCTCCATTCACCACAACCCTTTGGGCTCGGCCATCCAGCCAGTTTTTAACCCAATGAAGTGTACGCCAGTCCAAGCCACGAGCAGCCAGTTTCTCGAGGAGAATGTTGTGGGAAACGGTGTCAAAAGTCTTACTGAAGTCAAGGTAGATCACATCCACAGCCTTCCCCTCATCCACCAAGCGCGTCACTTGGTCATAGAAAGAGATCAGGTTCGTCAAGCAGGACCTACCTTTCATAAACCCATGCTGACTGGGCCTGATCGCCTGGTTGCCCTTCAAGTGCCGCGTGATGACATTCAAGATAATCTGCTCCATGAGCTTCCCTGGCACTGAGGTCAAACTAACAGGCCTATAGTTCCCCGGGTCTACCCTCCAGCCCTTCTTGTAGATAGGCATCACATTTGCTAGCCGCCAGTTGACTGGGACCTCTCCTGATAGCCAGGACTGCCAATAAATGATGGAAAGCGGCTTGGCCAGCTCCTCCGCCAGTTCGCTCAGTACCCTCAGGTGGATCCCATGCGGCCCCATCGACTTGCGTACATCCAAGTGCTGTAGCAGGTTACCAACCATTTCCTCGTGGATAGTAAGGGCCACATCCTGTTCCCCATCCCCTTCCACCAGCTCAGGGTACCGGGTATCCAGAGAACAACTGGTCTTGCCGCTAAAGACTGAGGCAAAGAAGGCATTAAGCACCTCAGCCTTTTCCTCATCTTTTGTAACTAAGTTTCCCCCCGCATCCAGTAAAGGATGAAGATTCTCCTTAGTCCTCCTTTTTGTGTTGATGTATTTGTAAAAACGTTTTTTGTTATCTTTAATGGCAGTAGCCAGACTGAGCTCCAGATGAGCTTTGGCCTTTCTAATTTTCTCCCTGCACAGCCTCGCAACATCCTTATAGTCCTCTTGAGTAGCCCACCCTCTTTTCCAAAGATTATAAACCCTCCTTTTTCTCCTAAGCTCGAGCCACAACTCTCTGTTCAGCCAGGCCGGTCTAGTTCCGTGCCAGCTCGTCTTTGGGCACGTGGGGACAGACCGCTCCTGAGCCATTAGGATTTCCTTCTTGAAGAGTGCGCAGCCTTCCTGGACTCCTTTGCCCTTCAGAACCTCCTCCCAAGGGACTCTGCCAACCAGTGTCCTGAACAGCTCAAAGTCAGCCCTCTGGAAGTCCAAGACAGCGGTTTTACTGGTCCCCTTCCTGACTTCGCCAAGAATAGAGAACTGAACCATTTCGTGGTCACTCTGCCCAAGACAGCTCTCGACCACCACATCTCCCACCAGTCCATCACTGTTTGTGAACAGAAGGTCTAGCGGGGCACCTCCCCTGGTAGGCTCTCTAACCTGATTAGAGAAGTTGAGATAAAGGAGGAATAAAATGTAAACAGAACATTATGTATAGGACAGGAAACAGATGTATGGACAATATATTTCAAACAGGACATTGGAGGACAATATATCTCAAACTGGACATTGGAACCCAAGATAAAGAAATAATTAGCAAAAACCAGTCCTTGCGGTTAGGAAGAAAGCAAACTCAGCAGAATCCTGACCAAGGGTGAAAAGTACACTGTGAGGAAGACTTATGGCCTTCCTCTCTGAGACCACCACCCACAGCCCAACGACCACTGCCCAGAATTGATGAGAGGATCTGCGCAGACGCAGGACACAAAAAACTAATTAGCATGAGAAGCAAGAGTAGGCGGGGTTAGATAATGAACATGTATAGGCGTTTATAAAATATTCATCACTCTGCTGTATAAATTTGGGACGGCTTTTCACTTCGGGTATGCACGATAGGCGGAGAGATCCCCCGTGCATCCAGCGCTGCAATAAAGAATATACCACTTAAAGAAATTGGACTATCGATCTTTGAATCAAACCAGCTGCATCAGGAAGCTATCTTCCACGTTCTCCAGAAACCTCTTAGACTGCTTTCTCTGGGCTGTGTTGTGCTTCCAGGATTTGTCTGGGAAGTTGAAGTCCCCCACGAGAACAAGCGCCGACGATTTTGCGGCTTCTGCCAGCTGCCTGTAGAACTCCTCATCTGTCTCCTCATCCTGGTTCGGTGGTCTATAACAGACCCCCACCAGGATGCTTGCCTTGTTGGCCTTCCCTCTGATCCTAACCCATAGAGACTCAACCTTATCATTCCCAGCCTCAAGTTCCACAACATCAAAACACTCTCTAATATAGAGAGCCACACCACCACCCCTTCTGTGCTGCCTGTCCCTTCTGAAGAGCCTATAGCCAGACATTGCAGCACTCCAGTCATGAGAGTGGTCCCACCACATTTCCATGATGGCAACCAAGTCATAGCCTTCCTGCTGCACGATGGCTTCCAGCTCCTCTTGTTTGTTACCCATGCTGCGTGCATTAGTGTAGATGCACTTCAGTTGGGCCATTGCCTTCTTCCCCGGCTTTGCAATTGTTCCCCTGGTACAGCTCCAACAAGCCTAATTTCAGCCCCATCCCCCTTCTTTCCTAGTTTAAAGCCCTCTCAACGAGCCCTGCCAGCTCCTGGGCTAGGATCTGTTTTCCCCTTAGAGATAGGGACCCGTCTGCGGTCACCAGGCCGGGTTCCGAGTAAAGCGCCCCATGGTCAAAAAACCCAAAATTTCTGTGTTGGCACCAGCCTCTGAGCCACGTGTTAACCAGGTGGGCTTTCCGTGTCCTCTCGGTACACCTCCCTGCCACTGCAGGGATAGATGAAAACACCACCTGTACTCCCGCTCCCTCCACTAACCGTCCCAGTCCCCTAAAGTCCCATTTGATAGCCTTCAGGCTTCTCTCTTCAATACCATCACTGCCAGCCTGGACTATCAAAAGAGGGTAGTAGTCAGAGGAGTGAACCAGGTTGGGAAGCTTTCTGGCAACATCCCTGCCCAGGGAGGCAGCAGACTTCCCTACGGGTAGGGGCAGGTTGACAAACAGGGCCCTCTGTTCCCCTCAGAAGGGAGTCGCCTACAACAATCACCCTTCTGTCTTTCTTGGTGGAGGCAGTTTTGAGGCGTGGAGTCGGCTTCCTCGCCCTAGGCATCCTCCTGGGTAGACTTTCTACCTCGTCCTCACCCACCAGTCTCTCAAGCTCCAGGGCCTCAAATCTGTTGTTTAAGGGCACCTAGGAAGGTGGGGCCGGTGGGGGGGGTGGGGTGGGGGGGCGTTGCCTGCGAGGTGGAGCAGGGACCTGTCTCCATTCCTCCTCAACTCCTAGGTTGCCTCCCTCTGCCCGACAGCAACAGGGCAGGGGATCCACCCCAATTTGGGGTGTCTCACCCCGGTACCTCTCCTTCAGGCCCTGCAGGGAGTCGCTCCACCAGTCTATCTCCTGCTCACACTCCCTGATAGCCCTCAACCTATCCACCTCCTCTTTGAGTTCTGTCACCAGGCGGACCAGGTCATCCACCTGCTCGCACCTCACACACATGGTGCCTCTGCCTCCCTCAGATGGCAGCAACAGGCTCAGACACTCCCTGCACCCAGAAACCTGAACTGCCACATTGTTGAGCAGGTGGTCAGTCTGGGTGGTTACAGACTTTCTACAGAGTGCACTCTGCCTGGTGTAGACCATTGCAGCCTAGTTAGCAGTTGACAGCCGTTAAAGGTGTTATTCTTCTGGGCGGGGGGGAAACTCTGCCCTCTCCACCCTCCCTGCTCGCCCCGCCTGCGTGCACTGCCGCGCAAACTGCCGCGCCTCGCCCTCCTGACGCGCCACGCCCTGTTTGCCCGCCCTGGTCGTCACCGCGCTCCTGGTCGCCCACGCTCCCTAGGGGCTCCTTTTGAACGGCCGGGGAGGGGGTGCTGCTGGCTCCGCCTACGCCTCGTCAGCCTCCCTCGCGAGGGCTGCCGGGTCCTGGCGTTAATGTTATTCATTTCAGATAACAGGAAGACAACTTTGCTCCAAAGTTCACCTGTTTTTTTCCTAGCACCTTTAGAAGGTTTAATGAAATTGTCCTCGTACTTTCATTGTTTGACAAAGATTTACTACTAAATCATCAAGTCAACTAAACATACACTTTTCCTTTTCTCCATTTATTTAAGAATAGTTATTTTTCTCCGCTCTGTTCATAACTAAAATCAAATTGACAAAGTTGCAGAAGACTGAGCATTTGTAAACCATAGTAGCCCATCAACCAAAGTATACTGCTTTATCATGCTAAGATGTTTTATTCTCTTTTCTCAATAGCAGTCTCACATCTTTCTCCCTGGAATTGATCAACATGTTTTTCTAGCATAAACACAGCTTTTGCTTTGCATTCTTGTTTACCTAAAATTGATACACTGATATGTTTAATTGTATTTTCCAACATTTGTTGTGCTGTTTGATTAAAATAAACAAACAAAAAACACGTTATAGAAGTATGATAGGTTAACTCCCATAAATTTGTCTGATTCCTAAATGATTTCTTGGTTCTGACAGTGACAGTAACTCCGCATAACAGTTTAACAAAAGCACATCACAGTCCAGGGAGCACTGGGTGCACTTCAGGCATTTGATTCTGTGGTGTTCTCTTACTCAAGTGCAATGTTTTACTAGTCATCTTCAAAGTCTGTATTTGTTCCCAGACACAACAGAAATTTAGTGGAAATGGATTGTGCTCTTTCTCACCCATCTATCTTCATACACTAACATACCCCAAGAAGAATTACACCTTTTTTTTTTTTTTTCTTTTCTTTTTTTCTTCAATTTAGCTAAAATACTGAGCATAAGCTCTGGAAAAAGACAGTGGTGAAGGCATCTCTGAGCACTTGGGGAGCACGTGTTTTGCCATCCAGAAATAATTGTGGTCTAAGTCCCACTTAGGGCTGGCTGCTACTTGTTTTTGTAGGCTTATGTTGTCTCATGTGTTGCTATGCTTCACTTTTCCATGATGGGTGTCACTGCCCGTTATCAAATTATGAGCTTTCTCCTCAAATAAACTCCCTAAAGTTTGTGTGCCACATAAGCACAAGGACTCACAGCCACTCTGATGATGAATATCAGATCTTGTTGCTTGCTAACAGAAAAAACAGTATAGCTCATCTTTAGATCAACAGAGTTTAATGGAAAGGTCTCAGAAGGGAAGAACTTAAAGTTGAAACTGAAAGAACATTCTCACATTGAAGGGAACAAAACCAAAATATGACTGCTGTTGGGTTTTTTTACACACGGCTATGTACTTCCAGGCTGATGGAACCAGTTGTCAAGCACACACAGCCTTTCCCTGAAAGGAAACCTGCCACAGTGGTGCAGAAGAAATCTAAAATGCATCTGCATGTAGCTGTCTCTGGCAAATCTCCATCTTCCCCAGGGACACAGATACGGGCAGCTTTAAAAGACTGTGGTCTGGAACAGAGTTTGTTTCTGTCTTCACCTCTGGATGTTGTCTCTCTTCTGGAGATGAAATAGGCCCAGGGCTTTCAGCATAGGTCCCACATATCACATTTTTGTTTTTTAAAAAATAACTCAAAACTAATGTGTGTTCTATACTCACAATAAAATGCACTTAAAAATAAATAATGGCACTGAGTGGAGAGTTATTTTGTCTTCATCTGCAACAGGTCTTTTCCACAATTTCTAATTTCTGCAACTGCACCCTTACCTTCTTTACTATCACTGTTCATTAATTCCGATGACTGACATTCATAAGGGTATCTAAGAAGATATCCAGAGCATTTCTAATTACTGGTAAGTTCAAGAAGATCTTGATTCTTACTGTCTTTTCTGCTAGACGTATATTGCAACTCAGATCAAAAAAGTTTATCAAGGACTATTTCTGTTTTAAATAGTAAAAAAATGAAATAAAAATGTAAAATAAAATAAAATAATAAAATTAAAACAAAACAAAACAAAACCAAATAAAATTAAAATATAAAATAAAATAAAATAAAATAAAATAAAATAAAATAAAATAATAAAATAATGTGTGGCAGAAAGTCCATACCATTTGAGGACCAGGAGTAGTATTCTAAAATGGTTTCTGAACTACCCTAGGTAAGTGGTAGTAGTCAGAACAAGATGTAATTACTACTGAAAGTAATTCCTTTAAACGCAGTTTAATGCCACAGTTCCCTCCGAAATATTTCACCATGAATTTTAGTCCTTGCTAGAGTGGCTCAGGCAACAGACACTGCTTCCACTTGGAAGAGGTGCAGTAACCTTGTCTATGACCTCATAGGTCATAGACAATAAGAATTTCTAATGTTTGAGATGTCTGGGCAGTTGAATGGGCCTGTCACTTTTCCTCTAGCACAACTCACTTGCAGGAGGATAGCAATTTTGGCAGAACAAAGAAGCATGTTCAGGGACCAGGGTGAGTGCTTCAGCCCCATGCTTGTCTGTATTTTAAAACAACAGAATAATGGTGTTTTCAGCAAAAGGACAGTATTGTTACTACAGCACAGAGAAATAATACATGGCCACAAAGAAAATCTATGGAAAATCAAAGTGAGCAATGTCTCCAATGTTTCAGTTTAATCACTCAATAAGAACAAATCTTTATATCTGAATCCTGATGGTACCAGGTACAGCAGTCAGGAGTATAACACTGTTGTGGTTTTACCCAGCTGGGTAGCTGGGCTCCACCACAACCACTCTCTCATTCCCCCTCCTCAAAGGGAAAGGGGGAGAAAATATGATGAACAGGGCCCAAGGATTGAGACAAGGGCAGGGAGATTACTCAACAATAATTGTCACGGGCAAAACAGGCTCAGCATAGGGAGATCACTGTAATTTAGTGATCTAAACTGATCCTGCGGGGGCTGCCCACAGGCAGCAGCTCTTCAAGATCTGCTCCCGCACGGCTCCGTACCATGGGGTCCATCCATCCCCCTGGAGCAAACTGCTCCAGCATGGGTCCCCCATGGGTAGCAGCTCCCCCCAGATCCCCTGCTCCTGCGTGGTCTCCTTTCCATGGGCTGCAGCTCCAGCCCAGGGCCTGCTCCTGCGGGGGATCTCCATGGGCCGCAGCCTCCTCCAGGCCGCATCCACCTGCTCCACCAGGGGCTCCTCCACAGGCTGCAGCACGGAGATCTGCTCCATGTGGGACCCATGGGCTGCAGGGGGACAGCCTGCTCCACCAGGGGCCTCTTCACAGGCCACAGGGGAACTTGTGCTGCATGCCTGGAGCACCTCCTGCCCTCCTTCTGCACTCACCTGGGGGCTGCAGGGCTGGTTCTCACTACTTGCTCTCCCAGCTGCTGTTACATAGCATTTTTTCCCCTTTCTTAGATCTGCTCTCACAGAAGCAGAAACAATGCTTATTGCCCAGTCTCTGGCCAGCAGTGGGTCCCTTTGGAGCCAGCTGGAACTGGCTCTTACCTAACATGGGGCAGCTCCTGGACTCGACTCACAGAGGCCATCACTGAAGCCCCCCATTACCAAAATCTTGCCAAGTAAACCCAATACAATGTAGAGATTTGTGTATCCGGTGTCATACTGAAAGCTTCATTTATTTTTGATTTGTTGTCAAATACATTTTAGGAGCATTTAAATAGCTAAGGACAATATGATAGACAGCCAAAGAGCTGTAAAATTAATTGTTATGTAAGCCCTGATTCTATATATAGAATATACCCTGAATCTGATAACTGTGGTAAGACTTCAAGCTGGCATTCCAGTAGGCTGCAACCAGCTACCTCTCAGCAGGGCTAAAAGGTAGGTCTTTCATCAAACCAGATGTATCTAGGATTACACCAACACGAATTGGCCCAAATCTGACCCATCTTGATTAAGAAGCAAAAATATTCTTTTATTCCAGGCAGAGAGTAAAATGAACGTATTTCTCCAATGAACACAAAAGCTGTAGTTATTTGTCCCATATTGGGAAGTATTTCAACCATAAATTATCTCCACATATATAATTTGAAGTGGGAGGGGAGTGATCAAGAAAGAGAGGCAGAGATAGAAAATGTATATTTGTATGTGTAATTTTTTTCTCCTGAGTAAAGTGAGGGGAAAAAAATAGCTATTCATATGATCTTTTTGACATAATTCTATTTTCAAACATATTTTTCAGACAGATTTGTAGTGAAAGGTTTTCTAAACTTTAAAGGAAAAAACAAATAGAACTTACTATAGCGTCTGCCAAGTACAGAAAATAACTTTTACTCAAGTCAGTACTAGAAAATCAAGCACAGAGTTAGTACTTTTCATTACACCATCTCCTTTTCTGCATTTCATTGTTCCTGTGGTTCCTTTTCACAGCACTACAAAGCATTATATTATTTGAATTTATCATATTCAGTAAAAGTGTATAATTATTATAGTTAGAAGTGATCAAGAACTTTCTAACAGAACAGAAAATAGCAACTCACATGAACTGATAATGCTCCAAAGACCATATTACTTGATAATTTGTTGGCAATTACATTTGATCAAAATATGTAGTGTCATGAGATCAGTACATGGGATTATCTTAACAAAATGATAGGGACTCTGGTTTCCCAATTAGAAACATGTAGAAGTACTGGAAGTAAATTTTAGAATGAACAGCTAAAAGTTGCTTTAACATTTGATCCTTTTTCTTGAGAAAAGCAGAAATAATGCTCATCTCTCTCTCCACAGAGGGAAACCTCCTCATTTATGATCAAGGACTACAAGGTGCTGAGAGGTATAATGGACTAGTGCTGTGCAAATAATTGGTTTCTTGGTTCAGTGGTAGGACAAAATAAACCCACATGAATTAACTGAGAAAGAGGCAGAAAATTATAATGAAAAATGAACATCGCACACCTCTATTTTTTATTTTTATTTTTTTTTTAAGTTCAGGTAAGATCTATTTCAGGCCAAGTGAATTATTTCACTCATCCCAAAACTGGTGTTTGTTTTGAGGGCAGTTATTGAATCACAGAATCAGAGAATGGCTGACATTGGAATGGACCCCTGGAGGTCATGTGGTCCAACTCTCCTGTTCAAATATGGACACCTAGAGAAGATTGTCCAGGACCATGTTCAGGCAGCTTCTGAAGCTCTCCAAGGAGGAAGATCCCACAACCTTTCTGGGCAACCTGTGCAAGTGATCCATCACCTGCACAGTAAAGAAGTGCTTCCTGATATTCTGGTGGAACCTCCTGTGTTCCAGTTTGTGCCCATTGCCTCTTATCCTGGTACAGTGGACCACTGAGAATAGCCTGTCTCTGTCCTCTCTGCACCCTCCCATCAGGTATTTATGTACAAATATCCTACCTCAGCTCCCTCTTCTCTAGACTGAGCAGTCCCAACTCTCTCAGCCTCTTGAAGATTTTAGATTTTTTTGCTTTCTTGTTCCATTTTGTTTTAAGCATAAGACACTCCACATTCTCTCCTCTCACACTGCAGCCCAGAGACTAAGGAGAGCACCTAAGTGTTGGTGAACAGGTTTTCAAACCCAGATGTTGAATCAATCAGACTGCCTAGCAGCAGGACACAGAAAAGTTTCAGCTGAAAGATTAAAAAAAAAAAAAAAAAGTGCTAGATTTCAAAGTCAAAAAAAATCCCACGAGAAGAAAACAGGAAAGAGCAGAAACTTTTCATTTTTGTGAAATCCAGTGAAGCTATACACCAATTTGCCAAGCACAAAAAAAAGGATTTGGTTTAGCACAGATTAAAAGCGCTCAAATAAAATTTTACCAGTCAGAAATCTAGAAGGCATTGCATAAGAGGAAATCAGGAATAAAAAATACCTTTTTAGTTTAGAGAAAAAAGTTCTGATGGAAGACATTCTAGAAGACTTTCTGAATACAAACAAAATCTGCGGAGGAAAAGCTAGATTTTAATCCATGTCTGACATGGATCAAAACAAGCAAATGTGGACTAAAAATGTAAGAGGAGGCAGAGGTGTTCTGTTACTGCAATAATCTCTTTCCCTGCTACAAAACATTAGATTCTGTCCTCCAAATTACAGTGGACCTCTGAACCTCCTTACTCCATTCTTAATATGACAGCCTGAGTTCTAGGTCTCTCACAAAGGAAAGTTTGAACCCCCACATTCTTGATGAAAGAAGACTGACATTTCTCATTCTCGTAGAAAATGTTTGTGCAGACTATACAATCCAAAACAGTAGGAAGTGAAGAACCCCTAAATGAAAGAAATATGGTTTCCTTTCTTTCCCAGACAGACTTGTTATCATTCAAGAACCAGACTCAGTATGAGGCAGCTATTTTAAACACCAGGAAAAACCTACTATATTTAGTACTTAACAGATCTCAGCACATATTCTCAATTAGGACAGCACATATTCTCAATTAAATGCACAGATCTTCTCTTCCTATTTGTCTTTCTAGAAGACTGCTTATTAATTTTTCAGAATTAACAGAGAAAGTATTAATAAGGGTATCTAACAAGGCTGAAGATTTAAAATCACAGCATTGACACACTGGATTTTTTTAAGCAGAAGGTGATTTTTATGCAGTGCACTCCATTAACTATGTTTACAACTATCACAGTTCTTTTCTGATAATCATTCCTGAAATCCACACTATTTATTTTTGTTACAGCTCTACAGATTATATGTTCCTTTAATATGGTTCTGATTATTTTGTAACTCTTTAAAGCTTTTTTAAAAGAGAAAAAGAATGAAATAAAACAAAGATATTCTTATTTTGCTGTAAGGGAAGTATTTTTGTCTGACATTCTGTAATTGTAAAAGGATGTTCAAAAGATGGAATTTCTTTGGTGCAGTACATTTTGCATATTTACAGATGTATCATTGACTATGTCTGAACATCGAAAGCCCTGTGGGCAAAAGGGTCTGAATTATTTTGCAAATTTATAAATTTATGTGTGATAGATTTGAAGGAATAAGTTCAAATGTTTAAACATCAAATAGTGTATAGATATGTAGGAAAAAAAAAATTGTTAACTTGTAAGTTAATTAACTTGTAAGCCTTCAGTAAACTTCTTCTGCCTAGATTATGCCTGGTCTTCTTTCTCCCCCTTCTTGACTTTTCTTTGATCCTCCAGGTAAAACTGTTGTTTTGTGGTGTACTTCAGGAAACCTGACCAAACAGGTTTTGGTACTAGTGCAAAGCTCTTTGGAAATAAACCTTCTCCTATAGCTATCTCATAACTTAAATTCAAGTATTCACATTTATTTCTGAAGAGAATTCCAACAGTTTTGACATTTCAAGTTTGTATCAGAAGAACCAAATTTTCAATGACGGCTGTACCTCTTTACAATTCCTGGTGTGGAGAACCCACAGCTCTGGTTCCTCAGAGACACGATTAATGTCACAACAACTTGACATAGGACATGAACATGTAAGCTTCACAGGTAGTCTTTACCTTTACACACACAGTTTTGTATGTGATGTTTACTGAAATAGAGCCAGCTCTAGTTTGAAAAGTAGCAGCTAACTGAAAGCATGCAGAAGCCATACGAGTCACCGAGAAAGACAAATTATGGGCAAGATAGTTGTTTAAAACAGCATATAAAAGGAACTATCTAAAAATGGCTACCTTTTTCTGTTTGGCTGGTCCAAGGTCAGATCCTCAGACTCTGTTCCTCTCCACTGGAGAAACTCACAACATGGAGAGAAAAACTAACCACAGAAAACGAGGTTAAAAACCATTTGCCCATTATGTCTTTCTCTTACACAAAAGATCTGTGAAGGCAAAACTGTTTTTTTCTAGGAATAACCATAACCACATATGAACACCACCAAAAACATCAC
Organism: Cygnus atratus; assembly: GCF_013377495.2. Taxonomy (NCBI): domain Eukaryota; kingdom Metazoa; phylum Chordata; class Aves; order Anseriformes; family Anatidae; genus Cygnus; species Cygnus atratus. The sequence goes on from NC_066396.1 coordinate 75,962,636, forward strand.
CAGGGTGAGCCATATGTCTGACAGTCCTACAGAGTTAAATCTAATGATATCTCAGTATTGTTGTGTAGATATTGATCCATCCTTGCTGTCTGTTCTTAGCCTTTCACAGGAGTATTCTGTGAAATTAGGAAATCAGAGGAATGTTCTAGCTGTGGAACTCACAAAAGAGATGGTTATCATGCCTACAGCTCCTATTTTTTCCATTTTTTTTTTCTCTGAAACCTCCAAAATTGTTTTACCAGATCTCTCTGCAAACTTTACTTTGGTTAATTTAGATTTCACAAGTGTACAGACTCTAGATAAAACTACAAACAAAATAGTCTTCAACTCAGGCCTTCAAAAAACAAGACAGTGTTCCAGACCTTAGCTTTTAATAATCCTAGATTGTCTCTTCTCTGTTCATTATATAAATGGGAAAGAGAGAAATTCTTCTTTATATTCTCTATTTGAGAAAGGATTTCATTTTCCCTCCTTCCCATTTAGGAATTTTATCTTTCAATCAGCTTGGTAATGAGAATGTCTTAGGCACATATATATGAGAGAAAAAAAAAAAAAATCACTTAAGATCTGAAGAGGTTTTTTTGTGATTTGTTTTCCCTGTGTGTGTGTGTTTTCTTGTTTGTTTTCTATCTAAGAAAGAGGGTGGAAAGTGATTAAGGAAAAGCCATTTCAATATGATCTCACATCTTCAGCAAATATGTTCAGTACTGAACTATAATCACAATATCTTCTGTTAAATCCAACCCATTCCCTGTTAACCAACAGTCATCCCACCATAGTGAAAGCTCTCTGATAGCTTGAGCACTTGCTCAAGAAGGACGACAGATCTAGCAGGCTACTGTGAGCTGGTAGGACTGAGCAACCAGAAAGTCTGTTCTGAACCTTGGAAGATCATGCAAATCAAATATCATACATTTCCATGAGAGAAATGGTGACAGTGGAATAACATCTCCCACATGAACACTCCTGGACAGCTTTATTCAGAACAACAATGCAATTGTGGGAACATTCCCAAAGAGTGCTGTAGACAATCTCAGCCACATAAAAATTAGTAATTGCTTTTCAAGTTGATCAAAATACAGATGCCAAGCATATACTGAATTCCATCAATTGTTGCTCCAATTCCTTTGTTTTCTCTATACCATTTTAATCTATCTATCAGCATTAAAATGGTTTACTAGAGGTAAGCAGCTTACATTCCAGCATACCAGGTTTCATTCGCAATGTACTTCTCTGCTCAATTCTGTTGGCACCTAACTGCCTCCTTGTCAAACTTCTCTATGCATTTATTATTATTTTGAAGCTTGCTATTTGGTTTGATTTGATTACTGAAAGGTTTTGAGCCCTACAAGAAATCCTCTTGCAAATTCTTTGTGCAATGGCACTCACTTCATTGTATTAGACGCCAGAAACTGCATTTAAAGCAGCATTAGCCATATGACATGGAGAATTATACGTTGATAAATGATACAGAGGGGCATAGTTCAGGGAAGAAGGTTCCCCTGGTCACACTGTGAGGAATGTTCTAGCTGAAGTGATAGACTGTGTTGCAGTGGTTGGTACAGGAGATATCCTGTTTCTCTAAATAGGCTAGGTGCTTATGCTAGTAACTGCACACTCCTAGAGGGATCCACGCCCACATTCTGCACTAAAATATATTTATTATTTGTTGCTGGAACTTCAGGATCATTACAAAGCACTTAAGGGACAGATCTGTCTATGTTTCCGATATTACTTTTTCCAATAAAACTGCCTTCTGACTTCTGCTAACTATGTAGACAGTTTTTAAGAAATATGTTTCTTGCTCTTGACCAAATTATTTAATTTCATTCATGGTGTACACCTTTATGCCCTGCACTTCCTTATCTTGGTCCCTGTTTCCATACCTATGTCAGTTTGGAAAGAGGACTTTCTGAGGGAGAGCTGGATGATGCCCTGTTTTTGGCTGTGATAGAGTTAGTTTTCTTCCTAATAACTGGTATGGCATTTAGGAATAAAATAATTCTGATAACACAATGATGTTTTAGTTGTTGCAGAGCAGTGCCAAGGCCTTTTCAGCTTCTCATATTGCCCCACCAGCGAGGAGGATGGGCATGCACAAGAAGCCGAGAGGTGACAGAACCAGGACACCTCACCCCAGCTGACCAAAGGGATGTCCCATAGCATGTGGTGTCATGTGGAACAATAACGATGGGGGGAGTTGGCTGGGAAGGCTGTCGCTGCTCAGGGACTGGCTGGGCATTGGTTGGTGAGTGGTGAGGAATTGCATTGTGCATCACTTCTTTATATATTCGCTTGTCACCTTCATCATCATCATTTTCCGTTCCTTTTCTGTCCTATTAAACTGTCTTTATCTCAACCCACAGGTTTTATCTTTTTTCCAGTTCTTTCCCCTATCCCACTGTGTGGGGAGTGTGCAAATATCTGCGTGGTGTTTAGCTGCCTGCTGGGTGAAACCAAAACAGATGCTGATCTTATTAACCTACCATCTAGAGAAAAGATTGCCTAGGGATCACATGAATAACTGATCCAATACTGTATTAGTCAACACTTGAAACTGGTCATAGCATCCACCAATTTAAACACAATTCAATCGTTCAACAGAAAAAAAAATAATAAAAAAGCCGTATCTTATGACAGCAGTGTGAATATCTGTATCAGTTTCAGGGTCCATTGTATCAGAAATTTAATATGATTTCACAAAATATTAAGCTAAAAGTGATGACTTTCTTGAGAGCATCAAGTTATAAAGTTCTCTAATTATTATTTGTGTGTTTGTGTAATAACACAAAATATTTAAATAACAAGTCATTAAATAGCATTTATGGAGGAGCTGTGTTGAGCTCAGGTAGAATTGAAATGAGAGACTCCTTCATTCCAAGAAACATGTATTTTCATGTATATTTCTGCGGTACATACACTCTGACTTGCCTTACTTAGATCAAACTGACTTAGTTGAGAACTAAGGTTTTCCTACCAGAAAGACTAAAATGTCATTCTGTGAAAAGACTAATGTCAGATATCCTAACACTTCCAGACATGTCCCTTGTATGCTTCCACTAAAACCACTGACTAAACCCCTGGCACTCCAGTGCAGCTTGTTAGCAGGTGAGTATTTAAAGATTCTCCCTTCCCTCCCCTCCCCTCCCCTCCCCTCCCCTCCCCTTCCCTTCCCTTCCCTTCCCTTCCCTTCCCTTCCCTTCCCTTCCCTTCCCTTCCCTTCCCTTCCCTTCCCTTCCCTTCCCTTCCCTTCCCTTCCCTTCCCTTCCCTTCCCTTCCCTTCCCTTCCCTTCCCTTCCCTTCCCTTCCCTTCCCTTCCCTTCCCTTCCCTTCCCTTCCCTTCCCTTCCCTTCCCTTCCCCAGGACTTCTAATAAGCAACTTTCTTGAGTGTTCTGTCTTTTGCAAGATCAACAGCTAAAGATGGGAGAAATTTTGGTCTGCATCAAGACAAAAACCTTATCCTCTTATGGGAAATAGATGGAAGAAGATAGAAAAACATCTCTGGTTGATGTTAGTCATATTACCACTGTAGCTCAGGTGAGGAAATCAGATCCAAAGGCTATAAGAATCTGGAAAATTTAGTTGCTTTATACACTGAAAATATCCTCTGTCTGCTTTTCCGCTCCGGACTTAACTCAGCTTGATATTTGAAAGCCCCAGGTGACATATCCACTGCAAACCAACTTAATTATAATAACCCAAAAGTCAAAGAGAAAATGGCATGCAACCAGTCAGGCTCACTTTTTAACGATAAAATTCCAGTTTGTGTGTGAAGGAGTTATAAATCTGTGTCAAGGGCTTACACTTTTACTTCTGTCAATGACTCAACATTTTTGATCATTTCCAAAACACTGTTCGAATTTTGTCTAAATACATTGTTATCAACAGTATACCAGAAATTAATTGTTATTTTGACACAAGGAAAGAGCAATGTGAATTAAGATGGATATGCAGGTTAGCATTGAAATGTCAGAGCCTATTGATAAACATGTCAAACAACACTATGCCTTCAGACAGTAAGCGCTGTAGCAATTGCTTAACAAAGATTATCACTTGTATCTGTCATTACAGTCATTACAAGTGTCTTGTGCCTTCACTTGTACAGTCAACGTTTCCTGACTAGTATGGCTCATTTGCAGAAAAAGAACATATACTGTTACCATGTGATTATTCTTACTCCCTGACAAAGCAATTTATTGATCATGATCAACAGACTCAAAAGCATCATTATTTCAACACACTGGAATGTGTTTAAAATAAAATAAAATTAAATTAAATTAAATTAAAATAAAATAAAATAAAATAAAATAAAATAAAGCTTTGCTTGAGCCAATACAAAATATCTATCTTTATTGGACAAAAAATTATCTGGAATCTGGGCCCACCGCCCCAGTACCAAATTTGTGTGGTGACTATACTGCTTCCAGAAAATAAGCTGGTCAGTGAAAAAATAAAGATCTGTCAGCTGAAAAAAAAAGCCACTGCATTTTCAGTAAAGGACCTAGATTGCTTATTATTATTATTATTATTATTATGTTGTTGTTGTTGTTGTTTGTTGTTGTTGTTGCTATTGTTGTTCTGATCTAGAACTTGAGTTTCCTCCATTAGTTTGATGCTAATGCAGGAAGAAAGCAAACTGGCAGTGTCACACTACTAGGTACTGCACATCCATTGAATGGTTTTCAGATGAGTATTGGCTATGTCTGTTCCAGCTTGCCCATTTTTCTCCTCCCATTTAACTACCTTGGTTTTTTAACATCTACTTTATCTAAAGAGCACTTGAGTTTGGGTTATTTTCCTTACATATGTATTTTTAAAGAGAAAAGAAGAAAATATTTTACAAATCTTAATATGAAATTATATGCCACATTTTAACATAAACTTTCCATCCCATTAATTTCTAAAATCTTTTTTTTTTTTTTTCCTAAAAATCTGAATGTAAAATCCAGTATTTGTTGGCTGGTATTTGGAACTGACATTCAATTCCACCAGTATCATAGAAAATCTTCTGAGACTCTCAGTAAGTGTTGAACTAGGAGTGACCCTGGGGACTGTGTCTCACAGTGTCTTTCCTTCTGAGTTACTCACATCTAGATTTGCTGAACAGCATTGGACCTCAGATTCATAAACTTCATATTCTTTACTAGCCAATTTCTTCCTGTTCTTATTTAATTTACCACAGTCACCTCAATCACCATTCACTTCTACCTGAAGAGTGTGGACATTCTCCTGTGGGCAATGTTGTCTTCCAATTATATGTCATTTAGAAATTTCCCAGTACTTTCATCTTCTTGTGAGTAGGTCATAAACAAAATGACAATCCAAAAAGATCTGTAAGATCAATCTTTGAATTAGACATCACCTCTGTAAGTAGTAACATTCCAGCTCATATAAAAAGTTCATGTAGATTAAATGTTGTATGTTTCCTGTTATAACTCAAATTGCCTTGTGTCTTTCACCTTCCAGTAGTATTCTACCTCTTCACTAGGTTGCACTCCCTTCCACAGGAATATATGCAAAACCTTGCCAGAAGCATACCTTTACTTTCTAATGTTTCTCTGTTGCCTGTATGCTAATCAAAGTGCAGTAATTAACTTTTATGAACAAAATAAAAGAGATTATCACTTAATCACTGGAATTACTACAAAGACTAGTGATGCACTCCACTGGAATCTGCAATAATTTCTACTGTAATATGATTTGAATGTTGTGGTGTATTATGTTTCCTTCATGGCAGCTTTGTGACCAAGTTGAGTGAGGAAATTTGAAAGGGTTTAACTTATCTGAGCTGCAGCGTACAGTATCTCAGAAGGATTTATGTCAAGTTCTCTTCTCCTCAAGTCTAAATATAGAATTCAAGATGCTGTGTTACTGTAATATTTACTTAAGTATTAAGTCATTATTAAGTCATTGAGAGTGAATGTGGTTATCTCAGAAATGAAAGGGGATTAATATATAGGTTTAATGCTAAGGTAGTCCTAAACCAGATTTACCAGAGTTTTAGACCACAGCATTTCATAACAGGTAAGATTCAACAGGAGGATTTTCTTAGTTTGCAAGGGATATTACGTCCCATTCACAGAAACATAACCAAAGCCTGGGTGCCTGAGTGCCATGAGATTTCATAGAAGTTCTGATAGGTTCAAACAGGTACTAAATTGTCACAGTGCTACTTTGCTGTACTTCATATTAATTGTTGGTTATAACCTGTTAAGCAGTCTACCAGTCACTTCAATATCATAAGTATAGAACACTTTTTTTTTTTTTTTTTTTAAATATCAGAACTTCTGGAGGAATAGAAATTCCACTTGATCGGATCTCATTTTTTTTTTTGATTTTTATTTTTCAGAAGACATTACATAACATTACACTCACAGCTGTGAACTCTGAATTTAAATTTTGCTAATATCATCAGAGGGTAATAATACCAGGCACCCACTTTTTAAATGGATATGGATCTTTTCTCAAAAATATTCTTGAATGACTAAAAAGTCTGTAGGCAATAATACAGAAGGGTTTGCCTTGTAATTTTAACTTTTTTTGTGGTTGTTGTTGCTTTTTTTTCTCCCTTATAATAATCACAAGTGATTGACAAGATAACTGTTAAGTATTTTTGCCTCTGAATACACAAAGTAAAATTGTCCATTAAAATATAGGCTGATTCTGGATGTAACAATTCTAACAATGAAGATTCTTCTGTTTCATGAATTGTAAGTGCTGGTATACACAACACATTTTGAAAAGTAGAATGTGAATCCCACACTTGAATTGCACAGATGGAAACTTCTTCATGGTTGGTGAAGAAGAGAAAATTATAGAATTGTCTATTCCCTGACCAGTTCAAAATACCTACTGAGGTATACAGTATAGGATGTTTAGTATACCTACTAAGTGTCAAGGTACTACTTACCTGGACACAATAGCCACTGTGCATCCACAGCAAGTCATCTTGGATGGGGACATACTGATCTAATGCTGGTGGTCAGAGGACTGGAGAAGACTTCAAGATACCAACTGCTCTAGTGCACATACCCTGGGCAGGATGATCTGTACCCCAGTCACTCCAGACAGGTGGCTGAGAGACCTGTGGTGGAGATAATGCATCATTTCAGTACTTCATCATATCTTACAATTGAGGCTCTTTTTTTCCTAAGATGTATTTTAAATGGCATCACATTTGCTAGCTTCCAGTCAACAGGGACCTCCTCAAACTCCCCAGAGCTTTGGTTTATTGTTGAGAGTGGTCCGGCTATAATGTCTGCAAAATTCCTTCAGCACTCTGAGGTGAATCCCATCAGTCCCATGAATTTATGGATATTGAGCTGATACAACTGTTTTCTTACAATTTTGGTGACAAGTGGACGTGACACTCCCCCAGTCACAGCACTTCAAATCTAAGACCAGGAGGCCCCAGGAAACAATCCATAAATTAGAGAAGCATATAGGCCACCATCTAATAATTGGGGCAGTGAAAACGCTACAGATACTTGCAAAGGATGGCCTAGCCTCCAGAGCTCTTTGGGCCAAGGCATTGTGAAGCAGCCACATGATGCATCAAATGAGACATGAACATTCTTAATAGAGATCCATGAGAAAGACCTCAAATTAAAGATAATCCTGCTATGCCAACTAGTATTTTATAGTGTGTGCAATTATGTTTAAATCCCACTTTCTTTGCTAGACAAAGCATATTTGACAGATTCTATATAAAACTGAAATGAAAAATGTCTCTGATGTTTAGGACACGTGAGGAACATACAGTGTTCAACATATAATTACAAAATAAGATACAGATTACTAATAGTCTTGCAAAGGTTGCTTGGCCTTTGTGTGGTTGCTCATTTGCCTTTCAACTAGTATTTGCATTACAGTGGTGTTAGTGCTGAAAACCTGATTCATACCACGGAGACCAATATGTACAAAAGAGCTTCCTCTGGTAATGATGGAACCAAGCAACTTCACACTCCACTTTGCCCTTGACAAAGGTCAAAAAGGGTTCAAGCTCCATCGTCTTGTATGAAGCACTTTGGGAGATGCAATGTTGTGTATGTAAAATAAGGAACATGTTTCACATGAGGCACACATTTAGCACTCAGCTTTAGAAAGTCTTAAACCCCAGACAGAGCTAAAATATGTCCTCTAAATATTTCCAAATGGAAGAAGATGGAAAGCACAGAAAATAGCAACCCTTCTCAGTTGAACTGTGGAAGTTGACTTTGTACCAGCAGAACTGCTAGAGGACATTCCTTGTTATTTATGCAAGCAGCTGGAAACAAAAACACTCTGTGATTGGGGTCCACAATCTCAGTAAGCACAGAGGCAGTTCAATAAAGTAACATTATGAAGTGCCTTCAGAGCAAATGGAATGCTTGAAGGCAGTAAATAGGTATAATACTGATCTGATGTCAAAAAATAAGGTGAAATTATAATTGTACTTTTACCTACTTCCCTTTCCATGAAAAGATTGATATTTCTGAAAAATATTTTCCAATACTACAATAGAGGTAATTAGCAATTTAATATCCTTTCCATTCCTAAGAAAAGGAAAGGTAGATGAATTATTGAGTAATAAATTGTGAAGGGATATTGGGTAGATGGTTACGTGAATTTATCAAAGAAAAGGAATGATAATAGAACCATTAAGGAAGATATGGGAAACTAGACAGAAAGGAGATTATTAAGTTATATAACACAATAATTTTGAATAAAAATGCACACACACTTCAGTATACTTGTGTCTATATTTAGAGCTCTGCTGTGAACCCAAGCACTGTGCTCCTGAAGTAGTTGAGGGAAGGCCACATGCTTACTGTATGACTTGGCATCAGGTCATCGGGAGCCCAGCAGTGAGAGGAAAGCAGTTTGTTTCAAGAAAGTTATTTGCCCTTTCAGGAGCTGGGGAGATCCGGCCCCACTATCTCACAGTATGCCAGCCAAGGAATGTTTGACACCATCAGACTGGTGAGGCAAAAATCTACTTCAGACTTAAGAGATTTGGAACTAATTTGCAAATTTGGCCTTACTGTAGGCCAGGAAAGTCTGCAATAGAGGTTATGGGACACCCTTAGGTCTTTTACCCTGCACACATGGAATCCTGTACAGGGCGCATCATCACCAGCCATGACGAGACAATGCTGATGGGCAGTGACGGCTGTCTGCAGGGCACATCGGGATCATCATACTACTAGGCAGAAGTTCATTTTCTCTGAAGAGTGAGCTAAGGAACCGGAACCAGCTTAATTCAGGGAAGGAATCTCCACAAAGCAAAACAAACTCATAAGAAACTGAATGAGACAAGTTTGGGGTGAATAATATACAGTTTCTCTATAAGCATGTATGGGTTCTCTATAATGCCTGGTCGACTGATGTAGTCTGGTTCATGTCCTTACTGCTGATAGCTGTGGGCTACTGTTCCATAGGTATTTAATTTACAGTAGCTGTTGAAGTTAAATCCCCAATTTAAAAAGATGGAATTGCATAATCATAGAATCTAAGAATTGTTTGAGTTCAAATGGACCGCTACAAATCTTTTAGTTTCAACCCCCTTCCATAGGCAGGAATACCTTCTGCTAGATCAGGTTGCTCAACGTCCTATCCAGTCTGGTTCTGAACATGTCCAGAGTGGGAGCATCCACAGCCTCTCTGGGCAACTTGTTACAGTATCTAACCACCCTTACAATGAAGAAGTTCTTCCTTATAACTAATCTAAATCTACTCTCTTGTGATTTACAAAAGTTACCCATTCAATATCTGTTTATAAACAAGTATTTCCCTTTAAATGAAGCTGACAAATTAATACAGATTGTCTGTATTAATACATGTTGTCTGCTCTAAGGAAGGAACTTACACATCCCACTTGTTTTTTTGCCTAGGATGTGAGGGAACCAGGGATCAGACACTATTCTTGGAAACACAGTTAAGCACATAGACTGTAGCTGCAGTCCTGTTAGAAAGTAAATTCATCATCTTTCTTAATCTTCTGTTTTTAAAGTTTAACCATGAAACGTCCCTTTCTCTAGCAGTGTCTTATTATGTTTAAACTAAGCTGACCAAATAAAAGCAATATTTATTTATTTATTTATTTATTTTTCAGATAAAGTAACTGAAAAATATTGTAAAATTTATTGAGTAAAATATATGACAAGTTGACCGTACGTTTTAGGTAGGAATAACCAAATATCATTGCATGGGACCAAAGTTCTGGGGTTCATGGAAGGCAAGAATTTGCACAGTAGCCAATAGATGCAACAGTTTATTAGCACTCCAGATGCAGTCAGTCTTGAAAACTGACAGGGAAGTCCCAGGAGCTCTGCCAGGGTGAGGAAAACCACTAGGCACCATAGAGCACTGGCTGATGGTTGAGGCTTGTTCCTACTAAAAGGGGTAGCACTTTTCTAATAACAATTCCTGCATATTCATGTCTTGGACTCGTGGTGGTGGCAGGGAACCCAATGGAGTTGCTCTTACGATGGCCACCCCTCATGACTGAGTTTTGTGTCTGAGAAAGTTAATAAAAAATAGAGAATGGAAAGCATTGTGTGGGATTGACCCTTGGCCAAGCAAGATATGGTTGGTTACTGAAATATACAAGCAATAGCAGTAAGCAAGAACAGTCCTTGACTGATATGGTTGGTTACTGAAATATACAAGCAATAGCAGTAAGCAAGAACAGTCCTTGACTGATCACCTAATTCCTCACAGTATCTTGTGCAATGGCCCATACATAGCCATCCTTTCATGTCAAGTCAAAACGTATTAAAAACAGATTTATTTTAATATTATCAGAGTTCTGTAATTCAGTATTGACTGGGAAGCCAGCACATACAGAGAATGTTTTCATTAAATTCTTCAGAAACATCTTTGCTCACAACTAACATTAGCATGTTGTTCCTGTTACCAAGTCTAGAGAGTTCTTATAATATTTTCTAATTGCAAAGGCAGAATGTTAACAATCTGCACTATGATCCCTATAGGGGAAATACTGCTGCTGAAGCAAAGCTGTCCAACAAATTAACAGAGGATCTGCACTGGGAGTTGATGCAACAGTGATGCACCATGATGTCACCTCTTAAGAGTGTAAATGGTACGCATCTGTTTTTACACTGGGGGAGTGCACAAAGCGTCTTGCTTTCCTTCTGCTTCCACTGAAAGAGACATGTCCCTCCATCAGTGACTATTCCTGTGGTTCTCCACACTGCTGCTGTAGTCGTCACCACTAATCCCATTGAACTTCATTGGAAGAAACTACAATGTCAGCCCAAAAGAATTAGAAAGAAAAAATGGTGTCCAATTCCTTTACTATCTGTATCAACCTCAATAAACCCAAGAGGGAAGCAGTTCAAATATTTTGTTTCTTAAGGAAGGAAAATAATGCAAGCAGATGTAGTCTTTATTGCAGGGTTTTCAGTGCATAAAAACTTGGTCTCTATTCCTGAATTCCATTAATGCTTTCCACACAAATTTATTCCTCTGCATTCTCCATGATATAAATAAAGTGACACATGGCCTATCATGAACCCTGTGAGTTCAAAGTTATGAAGGTGAAAATAAACTATGTATTTAGTGACTGTCCTTTATTGCACTTACGTGTCATTGTTTTGGTAGCAGGGGCATTGCAAGAGTAGCTCTGTAAGAAGAACCCAGCAGCTACCCTATGTTAGATAAGAGCCAGCTCTAAACAACTCTAAAAGGGACCCGCCACTGGCCAGCGCTGAGCCATGAGTGATTCTGGTTGTGCATCTTGGACAATGTCTTTAAGTAAGAAAAGAACTATGGTGCTGCAGCAGCTGGGAGAGAGGAGTGAGAAATGAGAGAGAAGCAGCCCTGTAGACCCCAAGTCTTTGCCAAATGGATCCACACTTATTTTTGTGTTAGACTGATGGTACATTAGAAGTATGTGTTCCAATTCCACCCCACCCCATTTTTTGAAACAGAATTAGAAAAATAGTAAGAAACACAAAACATGCATTTTCTGACAAAGCAGTGACCACAACTTAAACAGTGTTGCTCTGCTTCAGTCTTCTTTTTCTTTTGCCTGCAGTAATTCTTTCAACTCACAATTCAGTTGCGCCGGATGGAAAGTAAAACTTAGTGGTACACAGATGTTTTTCAGTAAATTCATGCCTTGTTTGCTGTGATGTTCTTTTGTTTGTTTGTTTGTTTGTTTTGTTTGTTTGTTTTATCTGAAAATAAGTTTAGAAGGTAATGATTAATACAAAGCCTATTCTCAAAAGCATAGATAGATATAAAAATGTAGGTCCTTGTGTCTTAAAAATGTTACATACGGGTTTAATACGCTTCTATATTAACCCAAGAAACATTGGTTATATCTAAAAGGAAAGAACACAAAAATCTAACAGTAGCATTGCAGTTTGCACATCATATTGAAACAAAATAAGCAGTATTTCAGGAAGGTAGTAAAGACGTGGTGAGACTTGGGGCAAATAAACATTTATGCTAGTGAAACTTGGGTCAAACAAACATTTATGCTACAATGTAGATGCACGACAGGAAAACTTCACAGCTGGTAGAGGTTTGTAGTATTTAAATATTTCATCCATTTAATTTATTTTTTTTTTTGTCTCAGCTAGTAGTTATTTGTCCATATCATACCCACAACTGATTAATCTGACACGAGTGGAAGCAGTGGAGTTCATCTGAACGCCTTATGGGGAGAATTTGTCCCTAGGTAACAACCCAGTACATGATTAAAAATTATTTTTGATTTTCTTATTCATCCATCTACTTTTCTATCTTTAATTGATCTAAGGCTCCTTTTATGAACCATTACAAATCATTTTTGCTTTCCTCAAACTGATTAAGTTCTCTGAGTTCTTGTGCACTTGCATCCATAGAAATATCATCCGAACTGTAAATGACTGCAAAGGATCCTGTGAATTAAATGGTGCTTATCAAAACATGGCTAGACCATTACTGAGCTGTCTTGCTGCTTTCATGGGTATTCTTGAGAAATGCAATAATCAGCATTGCAATAATCAAAATAGAAAGAGAAAAAAATGGCATCTGCCTTTTGATGATTTTAGATGATGGCAGTCTCCAGTTATACTAACAAAACATTGGCAATTCCCCTTCCAGCCTTGTATTATCTGTACCTTAAAACAAACAGACTTGCTGCTGTTTGCAATCAATATGTTGAAAGTGCTTAATACAAATATATTGAAATACCAGAAAGCTGTTGCCCTACTCAGAGCAGCAGGAGATACATAGTCTGCCCTCCAGGCTTTCACATTAAGATCTATGTATTTTGTAAGAAAGTGCTGGAAGACCTAATTTAAGCTGCATCTTGTTATTTTTACATAATATATCGGGAAAGTAGGTCAAAAACTTTGGGGAGGAAATACCTGTAAGCGATACCAAACAAAAAGGTCTAACCCAGCTCTGTCTGGGATTGTCAGATTTATTTTCCTTGTGATCCAACTCTGTCAGATTGTCACATACTCCCTGGAAGTTATGGAAGTTATATCTCCCTAGATTGTTATGTACTCCCTAGAAGCAAAGTATAATCCAACATGTAGCACCACAGAATGTCTGCAGAATGCTCCCTGGGAAAACTCCTGACATCTAGTTCATCTGAAATATTACCAGATTTACTTGCTGGCAGTATCCTTCTCCCGTACATATACATAAATGATGTACAGTATTGCAGAAGGAAAAAACTCCAAATAAATAATTGTGCCTTTGTTCTTTTGCCTGGTGTTGTTTTAGCTCTGGTTAGTGAAATATTACTGTGATCTTTGTTAAACAGTAAATGACTCCTTATTTTCTGTACCATATACAATTTCACATGTAACATAAGTTCTCCCAGCGTGCACTTGTTCTTACATGTGAGTGCCTATAAAATAGGTACAGGCACAGTACTTTCAACTGTGGATGCTCCTCATGGCACAAACATGAGGAAGTCAAACCAAACAGCAATTTGCCAGCACACTTAGTTGCAGAGTCCTACAGAAGATGCACCCTTCAGGACAAAAATCAATGGAGTGTGCATTCAAATGTTTACAGTCAAACACGTGCTAAAATAATATTCAGAACTGTGATTGTACTTACTAGAGACAGACACTGACTTCTGCATGCATGCTAACTACCTCCATCGGCAGAAGGAAATGACTACTAATCACATTGAATGTATGGTCATTTAATATTCCTCACTCCAACACCAAAAAAAAGCCACTATGCTGATAGATGGATGGATGGATGGATGGACGGACGGACGGACAGATAGAGAGACAATAAACCTGGCTAGGTGAGGGAGGCTTACAGGGTGGTTGTAACTGAGTTGTACCTGGAGGCTGGTGACAAGTGGGGTATGGCAGGGCTCTATGCTGGGACATATTCTGTCCAGGAATATTCTGTTCAACATATTCACTAGTGGTCAAAGTGAAGGAGATCGAGCGTGATGTTTGCAGATGCCACCAAACAGGGGGGCAGGTGCAAGAGCAAGGCTGCCATTCAGAGGACCAGAGCAGGGGGAGCAATGGGCTAACAAAAATCCCACAAAATCCAGCAAGGACAAAAGCCCAGAGTGCGGGCAGGGTTTATCCCCTCTGTTCAGCATCTGTCAGACCACCTCTGGGTACTGCATCTGGTTTTGAGACCACAAGTCAGAACAAACATCAACAAACCAGAGCAGGCTCTGGGAGCACCACCAAGACAGTGGGACTGAAGCACTCGCCCTGCACAGTGAGGCTCTGGGGCCAGGGCTGGCTCAACCCAAAACAGAGACAGTTTTGGGGTCTCTAACAGCCCCTTGGTGCCTACAGGGAGGGTATCGAGAGGTTGGGGCCAGGATTTTCACAGCAGTGCCTGGTAAAAGTGCTGCCTGAGGTACAGCACCACCAGCTGAAACTAGAGAGGTTTGGGCTGGAGATGAGGAAAAGCTTTTTCCCCTATGTTGACAGGCAGCAGTGAAGTCAGGACCCAGACAGGTTATGCCATCTCTGTAACAAGCAGTTTTCAAGCTGTGTCTGGCTAAAGCCCCAAGTAATCTGGTCTGAGCTCATGTACAACTTTGAGAAGGAGGCTCATAGAGAGGCTTCCTGAGGTCAATTCCAACCTAAATTACTCTGCAACGTTGTTATTTTCCATGTTTATTTGCTGTATAACTTTTTGTTGCCCCCCCCCCCCCTTTTTTTTTTTTTTTCCAGTGGGTCTTAAACTTTAACTAGCGTATGACAGGCTGTGGCACCTGATTTTTCACAGGCATATCAGGCAATGGGTAATAGAGATTATCTTGTCTGTGAAACAGTCATTTGAAATTATTTAAAAGAGGCTCATGGGCCATCTATTGGAATCCTCTCACTAGCAGAACCATGTTAGATGAGCACTACCTTGCTGAGATTCACAACAGTTCTGGATGGCAAGTTGCTTCCCTGAGTTACTCCAAGAGAAATGACTACAATGATCAACTCTCAATATCTAATGGTTTCCCTGATTACAGATAATTCAACTCCCAGTTACTTGGAGGCACTTGTAGGAATTCATGGGCATTCAAGTCTAACCACTTGCTTTTATCTACCTTTTATTTAGTCTAGCACTATAACATGAACCCTAAAAGGGCTTAGAAGCTCCAGTCTCATTTCCTTAATTTCAAATAGAAGTACCTTACAACAGTAAGATTTGTCATTTTATATTTTAAAGGTTATGCTAGTGCAATTTTAATTTCAAATAGGTATTTGGACTTCTAGCTACATTTTGTTAAACGCAGTAATATCAAAGTTTATAAACATAAATATATGCACGGCTTACCAAAACTGTTCAAGGCAAAACATTATTGTAACTGATTGTCACCAACTGGAAAGAAACCTAAATTAAGTAATCTCAAAGGCAATAATAATAACTCTGAAATAATCCTCAACAAAGCAGACCTTAACTGATGTACTGTCATATACATACTTATATACAAAACACTCGAGAAAATGGATAGGGCAAATTCAGAGGAAGCATTTGAACTCCTTAACATGTCTACTCTGTAGACCATTTAAAAGCAGCAGCAGCTGTGGAAGAGGATAGTGAGAAAACGTGAGAAAAGTAGCCCTGCAGCCCCCAAGGTGAGTGCAGAAGGAGGGCAAGAGGTGCTCCAGGCGTGCAGCACAAGTTCCCTTGTGGCCTGTGGAGAGGCCCCTGGTGGAGCAGGCTGTCCCCCTGCAGCCCATGGGTCCTACATGGAGCAGATCTCCACGCTGTAGCCCATGGAGAAGCCCCTGGTGGAGCAGGTGGATGTGGCCTGAAGGAGGCTGCGGCCCATGGAGAGCCCTTGCAGAAACAAATTGTGTAGCAGGTACAGCAACCCATGCAGGATCCACTCTGGAGCTGTCTGTCCCTGAAGCACTGTATCTCTTGGTACATATCGATACTGGAGCAGTTCTTGAGGAACTGGAGCCTGTGGGAAAGAGTTTTCAATTCCACTGTTTTTGCTGATGTAAAGCATTTGCCTTATCCACTGAATACTTGCTCAGCTGGTGGCTATTGTGTGAAAAATGTTAAACATAAGATTTTTTTCCTAGAAGCTGAACCATTCTGATGTATAAAAGATGGGGACCATGATGTGCGGGCTGTCCAGCAGAATAGCCTGTTAACATTGCCTCATCACTCATGTGTCTTTTATTCTTATGTTCTCCAGGCTTACAACAAACAGGACATGACAGAAGCTCCATTTCCAGTAGCAGGCAAGGGGAAGTATGATTTATCTGAGTGAAGAAACTCTCACTGTCCTGCTTGAGACAGCAAAATGTGAACTGTAGCTACCCAAGTCAGGCTGCAGCTCTGTTTTCTCTGCTATTTTATCTCTAAGAGAGCCACAGGGAAAAGACATACTTCCCACACACTTGCTAAAGGACCCAACGTCCATGTTTTCCCCAGTTCTCCTGTTGCAGCTTAACACAGATAGGAAGCTAAGTACCACATAGCTGCTCCCTCATTCCCCCTAGCTCGGCAGGACTAGGTGTGGGGGTAGGGCTAAGGGGGTGAAAATGAGATGAAGGGAAAAAAGAAACAAACAAAACTTGCATGTTTGAATAAGAGCAATTTAATGAAAGAAAAAACAAAGGCAATTTGGACACAAGAGCGTATTAACTCCATATCTGCCAGACACACTCTACCTCCTTGTCTAATTTTCAGGCAGGGCTGGATGTAGAATTTGGAAATTGGCATAAGAAACTGAAAGGAACATTAAAGCATTAAAGTTAATAGAATAGAATAGGGTAGAGTAGAGTAGAGTAGAGTAGAGTAGAGTAGAGGAGTGGAGTGGAGTGGAGTGGAGTGGAGTGGAGTGGAGTGGAGTGGAACGGAGGGGAGAGGGGAGGGGAGAGGAGAGGAGAGGAGAGGAGAGGAGAGGAGAGGAGAGGAGAGGAGAGGAGAGGAGAGGAGAGAATGGAGAATAATAGAAAATATTGAAAATAGAAAACGTAGAAAATTGAAAATAGAAAATAGAATAGAATATAACAGAACAGAATAGAACAGTTCAGTTGGAAAGTGTGGGAGTGTGGCCATGGGGGTCGACAAGCCCCATGGTTGGTGATAGCATCAGACTCTTAAAGATGAGGCCATCAGGAATGTAAAGAGTTTAGAAGGAACAAAGAAGGGTGATTCAGGAGATGTCTTGCTCCCTTGGGTTGCTTGTTCTCCATCCGTTAAGGCATGGAAGCTCCTGGGTGTTTGCTGGTTGCCAGGCAAAATTCTTGACCAATGAATAGTTAGTGGAAAAGTACTGCTCTGGGGCAAATAGTATAAGAAGGGAGCCTGTCCTCAATATGGGGATTCAACAAGAATAATGAAGCTACATCCTCAATATGAGAAATAAAGTTAGGCCCTCAGTAAGAGAGTGCCAAAGTTATGTCATCAATAAAGAAGTAGCAGTTGCTGATCCTAAAAGAACCCTGGTGTCCGTGTGGTTGTTACGCCACAGGAAAGGACTTTCAAAGATCATTTACTCCAACTGACTGGCCGCTTCAGGACTAACCACATGTTACTGAAGACATTGTCCAAATGCTTCTGGATACTGACAGGCTTGTGGTTGGGGGCATCAACCACCTCTCTAGGTGTTCCAGTGTCTGACCAACCTCATGGTAAAGAAATGTTTCCTAATGTCCAGTCTGAGCCTCCCCCAGTGCAACTTTGTGCTGTTGCTGTGCATCCTATAATCGATTACCAGGGAACAGAGACCAGAACCTTCCTCTCCACGTCCCCTCCTCAGGGAACTGCAGAGAGCAATGAGATCACCTCAACCTCCTTTTCTCCAGACTAGACAGCCTTCTAGTTGACAGCCTGTCTTCAGCCTCTCCTCAAAGAACATGCCCTTCAGCCCTTTCACCAGCTTTGTTGCCCTCCTCTGTATATTTTCAAGTATTTTAGTATCCTTTTCATATTGTGGAGCCCAGAACTGCACATAATACTCAAGGTGAGCCTGCACCAGTGCTAAATATAGTGGAAGAATCACCTCTTTTGACTGGTTGGCTATGCTGTGTTTAATCCATGAAGGCATATCTTCCATGACCGTATTGCAGCTAGATGGTCTTTGTCATATGATGCAGGAAATGGAAATAAGTCCCAACCCCTCATTTTTGTGGTAGTGCCCTTTAGTTAAACTATAAAAGCTTGCATATTTTGGTTTATGAATAGCATATGTTATGTTTGCAGACTATAGTTTAAGATTCCCAAAGGTAGAAATAGCTCTTTTCAATATGCAGCAAAATGTATTTAAGTGACTTGAATACTTCATATAGGAGACCTGTGGGAGAAAAATAAAGTTTTCAAAATTAAGTTTAACTAAATATATATTACATGCTCTCATCTGTGTATTTTAACAGCTCTGGGGAGAGAAAATGAGAGTGCGAATCAAAGATAAGAAAATGTGGTTTTAACACCATTCCTAGAGAAAGAGACATAAATGAGAAATACCTTTTGTACAATGCATACCAAATACTCCATTTCAGTCTACAGTCTAGAAGAAGACACCATTTTAAGTAATAAAATAAATAAATGAAAATACTGAGGTCTGTGTTCAGAAAATCTTAAAAGTGCTTTCAAAGAGGGAAGCCTGCTCCAGTATCACAGTCCACTGCTACAATTGCTGCCAAAGGATGCACAGCCTTTTCAGCTGCCCGTGCTCTGACTGTGCTGATACAGATACTGTGCAGACCCTGCAGTTGGAGGATGATGAAATTCTAGAGCCATTGGCAGCTCTTATGTGGGGACATACTTCAGATATTTTCCTTTCTAACAAAAGATTTCCATTTCATTAAAATGTTTCATGCCCCCTTTTCAGAGAAGAGCCATAACTTCACAAATTATGCCTCATCACAAGAATCATGGTTAGAGTCAGCAGGCCTCTTGAAAGGAAGAAAAAAAAAAAAAAAAAAAAAAGATGGAGAGAGAAGGAAAGGAGGAAGAAAAGAAAAGTTGTATTTGAATACTCACTGAATCTTAGTCTTAGGTAAAATTTTTATTCAATAGTGGAATACTGGTGTTTTGTTGTCGTTGTTGTGTTTGTTTGTTTGTTTTTCATGTGCTCTGTTGGCTCTTCTAAGTGATGCTAATAGTTTTGGCTTTCCTGAATGTGAAAACAAACAAAAAGAAAAACCTACTACCACCACGACCATCAAGAAATATATGCTTTTCTTAATAAAGAAAATCTAAGCTTTGTCACATGTAATGTGAACAGTGAATAACAGATCTGAAGTGAAGGTTACTGAAGTCTTATTCCTGGAATGAACACAAACGCAATCTGGACAGAAATTTAGCAAAGCAGGTAACACTAAATTAGATATAAGTGGTTCAGACAGCTATCATCAATTGAATAGTTGATGGCTTTTTTTTCACATCAAACCAGATGAAATACGTACATTTGTCCATCTGCAGAACCTTGAATTATTTTCCAGCTAGTCTGATCATAATCCACCCCTGGGCTGTGATTACAGATGGACATAATCATTGCTTGTTTTGTCCAGACCTCATCAGGACTCCTGTCATGTGGTGTATAGGTCAGAGATTCAGTATTTTCAAAAATTTTTTGTGGTCTCCCAGGGATTTGCAACTATGTAGAAATCAGATCTCACTCAGGAAATTTCCAAGTATACTCCTTCCTCCTAAATGCACCTGGATAAAGCTTCCCAGGACACATTAAAATGGAGTAGTCCTGCAGCATGCCTCCTGAGGAGTTAACTCAAAGATCTCCTCTGGAGCAATATCAAGGAAAGCTTTCCACCCTTTAAAGTGATCTTGCAGAGGATGAGTAGATTACATGCTAGTGCAGCTTCAACATTGTTTTACTGGCCATGTAGTTTTTCTCTTTTCTAGCTCCTGTTGATAAACAATATCAGCAGTGCAATAAAAAAAAATAAATCCAAAATATTAGAAGTATCAAGTTCAAATGAATCAACCAGCTTAAAGAAACCTACCAGCTTAAACAAAAAGTGTTGTGCCCACAGGTATAGTTTTGAAGGCTCAAGGGATATACATTTATACTTACATATATACACACACACATATATATATGTATATATATTTTGACTGGTGCCTTTTGTCATTCAATGAGACTAATCCATTTTCTAATATGCTTTCTTACATTAATTTACTGAGCGAGGGCACAGAGACTTTAAAACTGATGTAAATGCTCCTAATTTCACTAAAGTCCACTACCAAATGACTTTAATTATGTGATTAGCCAGGGCTTTCAGTGTAGCTTCATACTGATGGCAATCAAGGATTATAATTTCTAATGGAATGCTTGAAGTGAAAATAATTTAAATAATTAAAATAGATGAGCTGACATTGCTTTTCATTTTAAAAATAAATAAATAAATAAAAAATCCACCCTCCAGAGAACTTCACTTAAAAGTTTCCTGAAATATACTGTTCACTGCAGTGTGATTTAAACTTAGATTATTATAAACCCTTCACTCACCATTAAGAATCATAGAATAACCCGAGTTGGAACGGACCCATAAGGATCATAGAGTCCTAACCCTGGCTCCATGCAAGTCTACCCGAAAATTCAGACCATACGGCTAAGAGTGTACACACACACACACACAGATTTCTAGGTTGGAAGAGACCTCAAGATCATCGAGTCCAACCTCCGACCTAACACTAAGTACTCCACTAAACCATATCGCTAAGCTCTACATCTAAACGTCTCTTAAAGACCTCCAGGGATGGCGACTCCACCACCTCCCTGGGCAGCCCGTTCCAATGCTTAATAACCCTTTCGGTAAAGAAGTACTTCCTAACATCCAACCTAAAACTCCCCTGTCGCAACTTTCGCCCATTCCCCCTCGTCCTGTCACCAGGCACGTGGGAGAACAGACCAACCCCCACCTCACTACAGCTTCCTTTAAGGTAACTGTAGAGAGCGATAAGGTCGCCCCTGAGCCTCCTCTTCTCCAGGCTGAACAAGCCCAGCTCCCTCAGCCGCTCCTCGTAAGACTTGTTCTCCAGACCCCTCACCAGCTTGGTCGCCCTTCTCTGGACTCGCTCGAGCACGTCCATGTCCTTCCTGTAGCGAGGGGCCCAAAACTGAACACAGTACTCGAGGTGTGGCCTCACCAGAGCCGAGTACAGGGGGACAATCACCTCCCTAGACCTGCTGGCCACACTGCTTCTTATACAGGCCAGGATGCTGTTGGCCTTCTTGGCCACCTGAGCACACTGCTGGCTCATATTCAGCCGACTATCAACCCATACTCCCAGGTCCTTCTCGGCCAGGCAGCTTTCCAGCCACTCATCTCCCAGCCTGTAGCTCTGCTTGGGCTTGTTGCGCCCCAGGTGCAGGACCCGGCACTTGGCCTTGTTGAACTTCATACAGTTGACCTCAGCCCATCGCTCCAGCCTATCCAGATCCTCCTGCAGAGCCTTCCTGCCCTCGAGCAGATCGACACACGCACTTAGCTTGGTGTCATCTGCAAACTTACTGAGGGTGCACTGGACGCCCTCATCCAGATCATCGATAAAGATATTAAAGAGGACCGGCCCCAGTACCGAGCCCTGGGGGACACCACTTGTGACCAGCCTCCAACCAGATTTGACTCCATTCACCACAACTCTCTGGGCCCGGCTATCCAGCCAGTTTCTAACCCAGCGAAGCGTACGCCAGTCCAAGCCCCGAGCAGCCAGTTTCTTGAGGAGAATGTTGTGGGGAACGGTGTCAAAAGCCTTACTGAGGTCAAGGTAAACCATATCCACAGCCCTTCCCTCATCCACCAAGCGCGTCACTTTGTCATAGAAGGAGATCAGGTTCGTCAAGCAGGACCTGCCTTTCATAAACCCATGCTGACTGGGCCTGATCGCCTGCTTGCCCTGCAAGTGCCGCGTGATGACCCTCAAGATAATCTGCTCCATGAGCTTTCCTGGCACTGAGGTCAAACTGACAGGCCTATAGTTCCCCGGGTCTACCCTCCGGCCCTTCTTATAGATGGGCGTCACATTGGCTAGCCGCCAGTCAACTGGGACCACCCCCGATAGCCAGGACTGCCGATAAATGATGGAAAGCGGCTCGGCCAGCTCCTCCGCCAGTTCTTTCAGTACCCTCGGGTGCATCCCATCCGGCCCCATCGACTTGCGCACATCCAAGCTCCTTAGCAGGTCGCCAACCATTTCCTCATGAATAGCAAAGGCCACATCCTGCTCCCCATCCCCTTCCGCCAGCTCAGGGCACTGGGTATCCAGAGAACAACCGGTATTGCCGCTAAAGACTGAGGCAAAGGCGGCATTAAGCACCTCAGCCTTTTCCTCATCCTTAGTAACTAGGTTTCCCCTCGCATCCAGTAAAGGATGGAGATTCTCCTTAGTCCTCCGTTTCGCATTGATATATTTGTAAAAGGATTTTTTGTTGTCTTTAACGGCAGTAGCCAGGTTGAGCTCCAGATGAGCTTTGGCCTTTCTAATTTTCTCCCTGCACAGCCTCGCTACATTCTTGTAGTCCTCCTCAGCGGCCCGCCCTTTCTTCCAAAGATTATAAACCCTCTTTTTTCTGCTAAGCACAAGCCGCAACTCTCTGTTGAGCCAGGCCGGTCTTCTTCCACGCCGGCTCGTCTTTGGGCACGTGGGGACGGACCGCTCCTGTGCCGTTAAGATTTCCTTCTTGAGGAGCGCCCAGCCTTCCTGGACTCCTCTGCCCTTCAGAACCTCCTCCCAAGGGACTCGGCCAACCAGCGTCCTGAGCAGCTCAAAGTCAGCCCTCCGGAAGTCCAAGACAGCAGTTTTACTGGTCCCCTTCCTGGCCTCGCCAAGAATAGAGAACTTTACCATTTCGTGGTCACTCTGTCCAAGACAGTTTCCGACCACCACATCTCCCACCAGTCCTTCTCTGTTTGTGAAGAGAAGGTCTAGCGGGGCACCACCCCTGGTGGGTTCACTGACCAGCTGCGTCAGGAAGCTATCTCCCACGCTCTCCAGAAACCTCCTAGACTGCTTTCTCCGTGCCGTGTTGTGTTTCCAGGATATATCCGGGAAGTTGAAGTCCCCCACAAGGACAAGCGCCGACGATTTTGCAACTTCTGTCAGTTGCCTATAAAACTCCTCATCCGTCTCCTCATCCTGGTTCGGCGGTCTATAACAGACCCCGACCAGGACGCTAGCCTTGCCGGCCTTCCCACGGATCCTAACCCACAGGGATTCAACCTTATCATTCCCAGCCTGGAGTTCCACAACATCAAAAGATTCTCTAATGTAGAGAGCCACGCCACCACCCCCTCTGTGCTGCCTGTCCCTCCTGAAGAGCCGATAGCCAGGCATTGCAGCACTCCAGTCATGGGAGCGGTCCCACCACGTCTCCGTGATGGCAACCAAGTCGTAGCCTTCCTGCTGCACGATGGCTTCCAGCTCCTCCTGTTTGTTACCCATGCTGCGTGCATTAGTGTAGATGCACTTCAGCTGGGCCATCGCCTTCTTCCCCAGCCTAGCCATTGTTTCCCCCGGCACGGCTCCAACAAGCCTTGTTTGAGCCCCGTCCCCCTTCTTGCTTAGTTTAAAGCTCTCTCTATGAGCCCCGCCAGCTCCTGGCCTAGGATCCGTTTTCCCCTTGGAGATAGGGACCCGTCTGGGGCCATCAGGCCGGGTGCCGAGTAAAGCTCCCCATGGTGAAAAAACCCAAAATTTCTGTGTTGGCACCAGCCTCTGAGCCACCTATTAACCACGTGAGCTTTCCATGTCCTCTCCGTGCCTCTCCCTTCCCCCGTAGGGATAGACGAAAACACCACCTGCACTCCCGCTCCCTCCACCAATCGTCCCAGCCCCCTATAGTCCTGTTTGATAGCCTTCAGGCTTCTCTTTTCAGGATCATCACTGCCAGCCTGGACTGTCAAAAGCGGGTAATAGTCAGAGGGGCGAACCAGGTTGGGAAGCTTCCTGGTAACGTCTCTGACCCTGGCCCCAGGGAGGCAGCAGACTTCCCTATGTGTGGGGTCAGGCCGACAAATAGGACCCTCCGTTCCCCTGAGGAGGGAGTCGCCCACAACAATCACCCTTCTTTCTTTCTTGGTGGAGGCAGTCCTGAGGCGTGGAGTCAACTTCCTCACCTCAGGCATCCTCCTGGGTAGGCTTCCTACCTTGTCCTCACCCACCGGTCTCTCAAGCTCCAGGGCCTCAAACCTATTGTTCAAGGGCACCTGGGAAGGCAGCGCCGGAAGGGGAGGGCATCTCCTGTGAGGTCGAGAAGGGACCTGTCTCCATTCCTCCTCAACTCGCAGGTCCCCTCCCTCTGCCCGATGGCGACAGGGCAGGGGGTCCACCCCCCTTTGGGGCGTCTCACCCTGGTCCCTCTCCCTCCGGTCCTGCAGGGAGTCACTCCACCAGTCTATCTCCCGCTCGCACTCCCTGATATCCCTCAACCTCTGCACCTCCTCCTTGAGTTCCGCCACCATGCGGACCAGGTCGTCCACCTGCTCGCACCTCACGCAAGCAGTCCCTCTGCCTCCCGCCGATGGCAGCAAGAGGCTCAGACACTCCCCGCATCCGGAGACCTGAACTGCCGCATGTTTGGACGGGCAGTTATTAAAATCCTGAAATTGTCTATTTACTACTACTTTGAGTTTATAGTCCTGCTTTATGTCAAAACACATTAGGAAAAAAATAAAACTAACTTTTTTTTTTTTTTTTTGCTGCTTAGATTTTTGTATAGCTATGGACTGAACTGTCATTCAAAGTGTGTCTATATTAATTCCCTCAGGAAGATGCAAGTTTGCTATGTCACACTCTATCTGGAAGCCAAGTAGCCCCCATGTGTCAGTAAAATAACTGAATATAATAATAATGAATAACTGAAACTTACAGCACGGAAAACATTATTACCTGTTTATGGAGGACAATAAACCTATGACCTTAGATAGTTTAACTTTAGTAAAGCATGGATCAATACTACCTCTATCCAGCAACAGAGCAGTAAAAAGATGGTAGCTTAGGTAAGTCTTCTGTTACTTCTATAGAGCAGTAATTTCCTTTTTGCTGCTCTCAGTAAGCACAGTAGTGTCTTACATGTTTATATCTGTGACTGACATTCTACCCATATGGGGGTCCAAATAGCATGCATTGTAAGCTTGTTCATTCAAGACATTACCTTGTGTTTAGCAGGTGACACAAAAAGGTATAGGTTTGTTGTAGCTCTTTAAGAGTAATGCTGTCCTGCAGCTGCATGTGTGTAGTCTGAACGCTTCTTAAAACTCTGACAGGCTTGGTGCTGTGACTACGTCCGCAGGGAGCCTGTTCCAGTGCATGACAACCCTCTTGGTGAAGAACCTCTTCCTGATATCCAGCCTGAACCTACCCTGTCACAGCTTGACTCCATTTCCTCAGGTTCTATCACTCGTCACTAATGAGAAAAGATCAGTGCCTGTCCTTCCACTCCCCCATTTAAGGAAGCTGTAGAGTGTGATGAGGTCTCCCCTCATCCTCCTCTTTTCCAGGCTGAAAAGACCAAGTGACCTTAGCAGCTCCTTGTCCGTCTTCCGCTCTAGGACCGTCACCATCTTAGTAGCCCTTCTCTGGACACTCTCCAATAGTTTCACATCCTTTTCATACTGTGGTACCCCAAACTGCACACAGTACTCAAGGTGAGGTCACACCAGCACAGAGTAGAGCAAGAAAATCACTTCCCTCAACTAACAATGCTGTGCTTGATACACCCCAGGATATGGTTGGCCCTCCTGGCTGCCAAGGCACGCTGCTGGAGTGAAGATATCTTCAAGCAGCAAAACAGTCAAGCAGAACAAAGAAAAGTAAACATGAAAATCCTACTGATTAAGTAAATATAATCAAGTACTGTTAGCACCTGCAGTCAAAAAAAAAAAAAAAAAAAAAAAAGTAAGCTTTTGGATGGAAAAGAACTATGTAAAAAACTGGGGTACATATTCATACTGTTAAAAAAAAAAAAAAGACATCTCTTAATAGTTTCCACACTTTGCATCATGAACAATTTCTGTATAAGATGACTTTCCAGTTTAAGCTTATTAAAGAATGCCTACAGAGCTGATATGACCTTTATGTTGTCTCAAGTGTTCTCCACTTTTCCTTAGGCAAGATGAAAACAAAACCACAGTCTGAATGGTTTGTCTGGGAACAGAAATTCAATTCTATTTTCACAAATGACTGAGGTCAATCTATGACCCTAGGAGATCTAGAATGATGTACAGGGAGGTTATTAAAGGTAGAGAATACATGTCTTAAATTACGTGAAGGCTTAAATAATGGCACTGAAAATTTCACTGATGTTTAACTCACTTTCAGAATGTTTTTTAGGAAAAATAAAAATTAAAAAAGATAAAGTCTGTCTCAACAATAACAAAATTACAAAAAATATTTTATCATCATACAAATTTAAGTACATGGACAAGTCAGTCCAATGTAAAAAAAGGTAACTATCAGCCACCAGCAATCAAATTTGTATTTTGTAGGCATGGTACATTTTTTTAGACAAAGATTAGGCAAATAAAAATTAATCAGTCTGGTTTTGATTTTTTAAAAATTATTATTATTATTTGACACATGCAATGATTTACAGAAAAGCTTCCTGATCCTAGGAGGTTTGTACAGGTACATTTTCATTGACTATTAAATCTTTCTTTCCATTTTAAACTTTTTATTTTACCCCACCACCTAACCTACACAATCCCATTATACACTGTACTCATGCTTCCATGATCAGTTTTTATTAATTAATACAGATCCCTTAGGTCATGACCTTGTTCTTCGTTTGAGCAAAAAGATAGAGATTGTTGCCAAAGACAATCCAGCTCCCTAACTGAGAAGAATCCAGACTTTACAGTCCAATGGATTTCTTTAATTAAGAGAATTGAAAGCAACATACATTATTCCCTAATGCTGCTGATTTAGAATGGCTTAACAGACAAGCATTTAACTTTGAAGTCTTTTTTCTATTGATTAATACATACTGATATTCTTTATTCTCTCCAGCTGGCCTAGAGCATTTGTTGGTTAATCACTCAAATTGTCATACCTCATAATCCAAAGACATTTTTGCACAGGAAGTCAGTGATCTAGGGATTCAACTGTGTATACTTTTCTAAATTATATTCGTCAAGGTTAACAGTATGAAAAAGAGTTAGCAGCTGGTCATCAGTGGCACATGATGATTATGAAGGTTTCTTACAACCTAGATGATTTTATGATTTTAATTTTTAAAGATGGCACTTGATATACAAGCTACAGTCATAGGGCGTAGAATCATTAAGGTTGGAAAAGACCACTAAGATCATCTGGTTCAACCATACCCCTACTTCCAACATCACCCACTAAACCATGTCCTTAAGTGCCATGTCCAGCCTTTTCTTAAACACCCCCGGGACAGTGACTCTACCACCTCCCTGGGCAACCTGATCCAATGCCTGACTACTCTTTCTGAGAAGAAATGCCTCCTCATTTCCAACCTGAACCTCCTCTGGCACAACTTGAGGCCATTCCCTCTTGTCCTGTCAATAGTTATCTGTGAGAAGAGGCTGATAACAGTAACCAGAGCCCTCTAAAGCAGATTTTGCAGTTTACAGTGCTTTATAAGTATATGTCTAAAGTGATGTCATTTCAGTAGATTCTTCTGAATGCATCCTGTTACATTTCCTTGATAGCATTAGACTAGTCACTGCATAGGCAAATACAAGTGGTATGGCAACTGTGTTATATAGCAATATTTTAATATCTTTATATTCATGAAAAGGCCCTACCTAGATTTCTGAACATAATACAGGATGCAGAGAGGAACTCAGGCACCTGAGACAGGACTTTAACACGTAGTTAACTTCTAGAATCTGATCCCGATAGTTAATCTAAAAGCAAGCACACAATAAGAATGTTGAAGTTTTCCTCCCCTTTCCAAGGCTTAGATATGAAAACTAAGAAATATGTAGCTTTATTATATGCTTTATGATGCAGTTTTGAAACAAAAACACCTTTGGTAAGGTCCAAACATAACAGCGTGGTACTTTCAAGGTGTCTTTACTTTCTTTTTTACTACAGGTATGTAATTAAGTCAAAATAGATTGTCTGGGGAGTTGTGGAGTCTCCATCACTTAAGTCTAATTGTAGTAAAAGACTGCAATAAAACTGTTGGCTTACCCAGCCTTGAGGTATCAGCTAGCTGACTTTGTAAGATATCTCCAATTCTGTGATGGTAGAAAATACCTATTCTTTCACAATTCAGTATTTTCCAGCAGCAATATACATTCTTACATAACATGACTGTCAGAGTAACTTTCATCCAAGCTGTTCTACCTAGTTTGCATGAGAGGAGGGAGCTTGGAATGTATGGCTATTATTTTTTTATTTTCAGAGTAGTATGCATCATACTGTTAAAAAGATTCTTTATATATATATATGTATATATATATATACACATCTTTCAAGTTGCTCTTAAAACCAATTAACTTCTAACAGAAGAACAGATTATATTGATAGGATTGGGAAACTAAATTAAATTAGGTGTTTTCAGACTCATTTAAGATTTAGTACTGTTTGGGGGGTTCAGTATAACACTAGCTTTAAAGTTCAGATACTGGGCGACAAGTGCTGAAGTTATGTGTGCTGAGACAGATTAAGTAAAGGATTTTAGCTGTTCATCAGACAGAGTTATCTGAGACCATGTAATATCTG
Source organism: Cygnus atratus (assembly GCF_013377495.2). Taxonomy (NCBI): domain Eukaryota; kingdom Metazoa; phylum Chordata; class Aves; order Anseriformes; family Anatidae; genus Cygnus; species Cygnus atratus. The sequence goes on from NC_066396.1 coordinate 75,991,746, forward strand.
ACATCATCTGTGGTGGGTTCAGGCTCTAAGCAACATCCAAAACAGAACTAGAAATAATCATTCTTTAGTTTGAACTTTAACATGGGAATGACTTGTACACTCCCTCAAGTTTTTCTTATCAAGCCATAAAGTTTTGAGCCACACTTTGTAAAGGTGTCCTTTTATCAGTAGATAGCATATCTTTCTTATCTGCTTACTGCTTGTTTGAAGCCTTGGTTTTCTGTAATTCTTCTAATTAATACAACATGCATTTTTATGTACTTTGACAGGCTCTGTGCCTTATGGGTATGAAGTAATAAAACATTCAGACTGCTCAGAAATCTGTAATTTGTAATCTATTAGGTAGGTTAAAAAAATCTTTGAGTTTGAGATATCTAGGTTCAGTGGTAGGTTCTATTGTGAATTTTCATGTCATAACGAGAAAAAGTGTTATGGTACTTAATGGCTGTAAAACCAAAGATTTTTCCTTTCATCATTATTTTGAATTAGAATTGCTGCAATCATGTGAGTATCAGTAGAGATTATTAACAAGGTTTAAAGGCAAATATAACATCTTCTTTCAACTATCTGAAAAAACAGGTACAATTTCATGAACACAGCCTCTATGGGTTGGAAATAAAAACAGTACTGAAATAATCTGATAAAATAATAAAAACAGAACAGGATGATCACTTCAAAGTTAAGCTGTTTATGCTTATCAGTTACTGTGAGTGATGGGTGATGCTCTTGGCAGAGCAAAATAGTGTGGAGCAGAGGGATGAGGTTAAGGAAACTGTGTTATCTCCCTATGACCAGTTCTGTCTTATACACTGTAACCTATTTTTGTAATTTTCTAGACACATGCTAGAGTGATGGAAGGCCTACTTTGCTTGGGATTGGATTGCCAGTAATCATTGTAACTAAAAGATATTTTTTAATAGAAATGTTGCAATTTAATTGTGCTAGAGTTTAAATTTCACTCCTGGGTGATTAGGAAAAGCTGCAGATGCTGCTTTTAAAACCTCTAAGTAAAACTTTTGTAGGTTTTTGTTTCGTTGGTTTTTTTGTTTGTTTGGTTTGGTTGTTTGTTTTGGTTTGTTGTTTTGTTTTTCCTTGCTAGTTAGGATATCCAGCAATATTCTGAAATATCCAGCCTGAACCTCCCATGTCCTAACTCTATGCCATTCCCTCCGGTCCTGTCACTGTCCCCAGAGAGCAGAGCTCAACACCTGCTACTCTGCTCCCCTCCTGAGGAAGCTACAGGCCACCAAGAGGCTTCCCCTCAGCCTCCTCTGCTCTGGGATTAACAAACCCAGAGACATCAGCTGCTCCTCATTTCTCTTGCCCTCTAGGTCTTTCACCAGATAACTTTGTTGCCTTTCTTCAGACAATTTCTAATATTTTTATATCCTTCTTATATTGCGAAGCCCAAAACTGTACACAGTACTCAAGGTGAGGCCACAATAATGCCAGGTCTAGTGGGACAACAATCAGTTCTTTTGACGGGTTAGTCAGACTGTTCTTAATGTAGTTTTCAGTATAAATATTGTTGTTGAAGTTTTGTGCTTAACATTTGAATAAGAGTTTCTTTCACTGCTGGAAAAAAATAATAATAAAATAAAATAAAATAAAATAATGAAATAACTGAAATAGTATATATAATAAATAATATATATTATATTACATATTATATTATATATATATTATTATATATATATTATATTATATTATATTATATTATATCACAATAATATTTATTTATTTATTTATAGTATTTATAAATAAATAAATAAAATAATATATAAAATAATAAATATATAAAAATAATATATAAAATAAATAAATAAAATAATATTTATTTATTTATTTATTTATTTATAGTATGATAAATAATAAATCCTTCTGATGATATTTTAGGACTCCTTTTTTACCAAGATCAGGAAACACTCCAGTTGTGTTGAGCTAGCATTACTGCCTGGCACTAAAAGAATGCACCAAATACCTTTTACCTTTTCATACCTTTTACCTTTTCACACACTTCAGATTTGAGAGTAGAACTCATTGCTGCAGAGATGAAAAAAAATAAAATAAAAAAAATTGTGGGGGGTTAAGCAGAAAGTAAGAAAGTGTTTAGACAAACTCACAGAGGGAAATTATATCACAGACTTGTGGGTGCAACAGTCCAGACTCAACCTTCAGTTTATATATCCCTTAACTACCAGAGCCAGGAAGACTTTTTTATTTTTTTATTTTTTGAGGAATGATCATCCCATGTTTGTTTTTTTCCTTCTGCTCTTTTCCTAAGAGCCAGCCCTTAGAGACAGCTGACTAATGAACAAGGGTAGACATGCACTCAGACCCAATGCATCTGCTAATCATATGTATGCTTGACTTTATGCGGTAAATAATTGAAAAATTAATGAATTCTATTTTCAAGGCAAGCTTTACTCAGACAGCAATCTTCTAACTGCAGTGATGAACCTTTAAATTACTTGTTGTGACCAACTATACTGTAACATATTTTAAAATTATCAGAATATGAAATGAAGATTTGGAACCATAGATTTATTCTTCATCCCTTGAAGATACATTAATGTTCCCTGAATAGTAGGTGACCACATTTTTAGCCTTTCCTTAGAGATTCATTGATATATTTATTTGTCTAGATAAACTAATAGTGTCTACATTGCATTGTAATATATGAAAAGTCGAAATAAAAACACTGCCCTACAAAATATAATATCCAAACAGCCTAGCTCTAGAAAATAAGGCATGCATGTCTGTCCTGAATCTATTTACATTTCCTGCAAGTGGAAACCCTGTTGTTGTTTCTGGAAGTACTACTTCTAGAGATTATACGGGAGGTGAAAAATAAACACAGAAACAAAAACAAAACAAACAACAACAAAACACACACAGAAAGTGAAAAAAAAAAAAGAAAAAGAAAAAAAAAAGTTCTAAATAAATGGCCAGACCATGCTGCTGTCCAAAAGAAAGAAGACATTTAGAAAATAGAAAAGAAGAAAATAGAAAGAAGTCATTTACTCAAGCCTTAGAAAGCAGCATTAGACTGCATGACTGCATCCACAGAGACATGATCTGACAGCCTGAGACAGCACCAGTGTGCTGCAGATTTTCATTCTTTTTGTTTGTTTAGAAATACATCCCTTTGTGATCATGACTTCAATATTGTATTGACAAAAGCAGGAAAATAACTTGATTTTCAAGCAAGCAAATCAAACTGCATGACAGATCTTTGGATAGAGGCTCTGTGTTTTACCTTTTCCTTGCCTGCAATCAATATTCTTATCTTGCCATGACTACCGTCCCAGTACCTCAGATGCTCTGAACAGGAAACTCAGCTGTCAAACTACTCTTGCTGTTTTACAAAAGAACTGCTCTCTGTTTTTTCTTTCTGTACTTTCAAGGTTTTCTATTCTTAGGCTTATGTTATTATTCTAAAAGAGATATTATCATGCAAGTATAGGTTACATAGCTCTGCTTTTAATGCTAGTGGTATATTCTTCCCTCTTTAGAGCTTCAGGAAATATTTGCAACATTGTATATCATTTAAAATGTAATTAATACTGATGACACATGAAATTATGAGCCGCAAAAATAATGTTAATTGAAAATACTTGAGAGCTGTTGTACTTTTTTTTTTTTTTAATCTTATCTGTGAAAGTTTCTCTGTTGCTATATTCTATTGCCTTTATCTAGTTTAAAAGTAATCCAATAATCCAAAGCCTTGTGTGAAGTATTTCTATGTTTTAACGCTTGCTTTACTGGGTCAGGATATGCTATGTGTGGAAAAATAGAGTGTGTATATACATATATAAATATATAATCTGAATTTTGTGAATGGCTAAAGTGCAAACATCAATCCCATGTGAAAAAAAAATAATTAAGACTAATATAGGTTTTCCTAATGCATTCAGTTAATTAATATTGACATTAATATAATTCCAAAGTTCTCCACTCATTACAAAAGCTCTTTCATGACAGTTAGATCATCCTCACTACAAATATCAAGTTGCTCGAGGAAAAATAAATCATTGTAATGGTGTCCAACAAGAGAAAAGTACAACTGCATGTTGGGAATTTCTTCTGTAACATAATTGTACCGTGATATTCACTGTCAGTCCCCTACTTCTTTTTTGCTAGCTCACTGATACTGAAAATGCATCATGCTAGAGAAGCTGCTGGGTGAGTCAATAAAACCTTGCTCAGACTTACCTGTCATATATCCCAAGTGGATTCTCTTCTTGGTTCTGGAAGCCCATACTTGTGGAAATCCTAACATGCATATTCTGGAAAAGTAGGATCTCACTACCTAATTGTGTAAGCAGACACCTTGAGTTAGGTTCCTTACATATGCATTTCCCACAATGGGTCAGATACATCTTTGTCTAGCATATTAGTTTAAAACACAGATTATCTATTAGCATAGCAGATAAAAAAGTACCCCAGTGTTGTTCCTCTCCCATTCACCTCCTTTTGTTCCCAGATTTTTTTTCATTTATTGTCTGCTAGCATACTTTACAAGCATCTGAGGAATGTGCTGCATGGGTATCACATACACATAAAATCATTCTGCTACTGTAATCTATCGTCAATGATTTCAGGTCCACCTTTGGGAATTTCAACATAATTAAAAAAAAAAAAAAAAGAAAAGCTTTTTTTATCTAAGTAACTATGCATCTGAAAAAGTGAAAAACTTCTAACTTATATTTTGCACAGCATTAGGCAACAGAGAAATGTCCTCCTCTCACATGAAAGAACATGAGAGAATAATTATGTTACATTTAGTGTTTTGCTAAGTACTGAATATGAAGACCAAGGTAACTATCTCTGCATGTTGTTTTAAAATCAGCTGTATGCTAACAGCAAAAGGCAGACTGAGACATAACATTATTCAGAATGGTTAATTAAGAAAAAAATATTTACCAACAAATATTTTATTACTTTTTTTCCCTGCAGATTTCTAGAATAAATTTATAGCTGCTAATTCTCGAGAAACATCTCCCTGGTAAAACCAGGGACCTCTGAAAATCATTTTATGTAACCTCCTTCCTGAAGCTGGGGTAGTTTCAAAGTTAGACCAGTCTGCTTAGAGCCCTGTTGCCCGTTGTTTTGGTATGCTGTTCTGATAGAGAGTACATAACTAATCTTGGCAATGGGCTGCAGTGCTCAGAAAATGAGTGTTTATTTTGTCTCGATACTGTTTCAGATCTGAAGTAATATTGATGGTCTCATGGTGGCTTTGACCCTGATAATATAGGAAATCTGTCAGGGAGAGACCATAGCAGTATTTATAATCCTTTCCTTCTTGGGACTCAAGATCCCATCTATCAAATATGAATCCTCAGCATGCAGGCTCGTTGTAAATGATAGTGAGTACCATGCTCCCAAGTGGTCTTCTGAATATATTTTTTTCCCTGATTTTCTGCTAGGCTTGAGAGAAGGACATCTATTTTAAAGGTATGCTTTTATGTATCCAACCGGCATACTGCATCTGTGCAGCTGTGTCATTTATGTCCAGTCCCAAGTTACAGTTTGCACAGATTTCAGGAGTGGCAAAATGAGATATCCTTCAGATGTTCCTAATCTGCCAGAAATCAACAATTGTCTGTCCAGAAATCAGTTTCAAGGAAAATAACACTTCATTGTCTCTTTAAGGAAAAGCAGTCAGAAAAGTTAAGAAATACAATTTTCCTTCTAGCAATTATCCCAAAATTACCTTGTATCAAAACTCAAAACAATCAATCAAACACACAGAATAAAATTGTGAGGGAAGTTCTGTGCGTCTTCTACAATAAGCATTTCAAAGAACTATTATAAAACATCAAAGAACTGTAGTTTCTGTCTCATCGAGTTTCATTTCAAGCAAGACTGGTCAGCAAATCCCATGTTATCACAGTAAAGCTATAAAGTTTCATATTCAGGTCATTGGTACCATTATGGATCCAAGGATCCACAGGTCTGCCTTGTTCCTCCAAGCTGCAAGTTTAGTGAAACTTGAGTAGGCATACCACCTGCAGTGAGCTTGTTCTGAGCTGCCCGCTCAGAAAAGAAAAGGAAAGAAAAAAAGGAAAGGGAAAGGGAAAGGGAAAGGGAAAGGGAAAGGGAAAGGGAAAGGGAAAGGGAAAGGGAAAGGGAAAGGGAAAGGGAAGGGAAGGGAAGGGAAGGGAAGGGAAGGGAAGGGAAGGGAAGGGAAGGGAAGGGAAGGGAAGGGAAGGGAAGGGAAGGGAAGGGAAGGGAAGGGAAGGGAAGGGAAGGGAAGGGAAGGGAAGGGAAGGGAAGGGAAGGGAAGGGAAGGGAAGGGAAGGGAAGGGAAGGGAAGGGAAGGGAAGGGAAGGGAAGGGAAGGGAAGGGAAGGGAAGGGAAGGGAAGGGAAGGGAAGGGAAGGGAAGGGAAGGGAAGGGAAGGGAAGGGAAGGGAAGGGAAGGGAAGGGAAGGGAAGGGAAGGGAAGGGAAGGGAAGGGAAGGGAAGGGAAGGGAAGGGAAGGGAAGGGAAGGGAAGGGAAGGGAAGGGAAGGGAAGGGAAGGGAAGGGAAGGGAAGGGAAGGGAAGGGAAGGGAAGGGAAGGGAAGGGAAAGGAAAGGAAAGGAAAGGAAAGGAAAGGAAAGGAAAGGAAAGGAAAGGAAAGGAAAGGAAAGGAAAGGAAAGGAAAGGAAAGGAAAGGAAAGGAAAGGAAAGGAAAGGAAAGGAAAGGAAAGGAAAGGAAAGGAAAGGAAAGGAAAGGAAAGGAAAGGAAAGGAAAGGAAAGGAAAAAGAAAAGAAAAGAAAAGAAAAGAAAAGAAAAGAAAAGAAAAGAAAAGAAAAGAAAGAGTTAATTTGCTGTTTCAGAAATGAGTCTCTGTCTCACAAAAAAAAAAAAAAAAAAAGAAGAAAATATCTATTTCTCAACCTGTAGAACTCAGAATGGTTCATATATTTTCAGTTTCTTTGCATTATAGATATATAGATAAATATAGATAAATGTTCAATGCGGAAAAAAAATGCTGTCTTATTCATTATTAAGTTTTGCTACATCACTGTTTTCATCAATTAATATATTGCTGCCTCACTTTTATGAGAGAAGTACTTAATTCCTTTTATGACAGAAGGGAAATGTAATTTTGTTGAGATTTTCCATATAGCATGGATAACAGGAAAGAAGAATATAAGTGAGAACCAGAAAAAATACATTGTAAATAGACACTAGAAAAAATTATTTCTTGTAAAGTGGGCAGGAAAACATTGCTACATTCTGCTGTGGAGACAAATGCAAAGTAATTTGATAAACAATTACAAAAGATCTCACCTTTGCTAAATAGACTGATAAAAAAATAAAATACTTTTAACTGTGGCCAGATAAGGACTTTCAGTTGCTCAAGATGAATTTTTTACAATATAGTTAAAGTAGACCCAGTTTGGTAACTTGCTTCTTATGCAATTTTTTTTTTCTTTTTAAAGTATAAAAACATATTTTTTTATCTCCCAAGTAATATTGTAAATGTAATTTAACCACCTGAAATATGTGGAATTTGAAATGTACTCGGCCATCATATTAAGCAAGTTTCTCTCAGTATGCAACTGCGCAGTCTGACAATGTTTTTTTTATTTATTCAGCCATTTTGTTAATGGCTGATTTAAAAGGACTTTTTTTGTTGTTTTTCTCGTTGAAATTAAAAAATTACCTGTCTTCCTTCTCAGCGGTCCTAAGTGCATGGGCTGAGATTTTCAACACTGCCTAAGAGATATATTAAACCAATTCTCATCCAAATAAATTAGATTTGGAGTTTATAATACTTCAGCTTGAATCTCTTTCTGGTTAAAATTTTTGAATTAATGTCATGCTTCCTAAAAAAACTTAATAAAAAGTAGTATGAGATTTCATAAATAATACATTTTATAAAGCTCAGTAGACTAATACACTACTTGTAACTCTGACTTATCACTGCTTTGAATTCCCTTTGCTGATGGTTGGGAAATTATCCATAATATTTATTAATATTCTTAACATACTTACAATATCTATTAATCATTCATTAGCACTTCACATTCAACACTAGAAAGTAATAAGGTCTTTGATCTATCAGTGTCATTCTCTACTTCATCATTGGACTTCAGGTATGTGTAAACCTTTCTCATTAAAAGAAGGTGTGCAGGACCGTATTTCATTTTTTTCTTCTCTGAAAACAGAGAGAATTTCTCTTTGCTCCTGAGAGATGGTGAGAGTGGCTTTCTTGTTTCAACAGAAATAAAGGACTGACCTTTTTTGTAGGGAAGTGGAAATATGACATTCATATTTGTACACTGTAATCTTTTCCATTTGTCCTGCTGGGGTTGCAATCCCTACCGTTTTTACATTGTTGCCACTGAAAAAAAAAAAAAAAAAAAAATGTTCGCCAATTGATCTTTGCTGAGTTTTCTTTTCTTGGCTTTGAGTAATGCAAAAAATATTCATTGAGTAATGCAAAAAATATTCATTCAAATGCAATAATCTGCCTATGACAATGATCATTCCTAGATGTATCAGAGGAAGATGTAAGAAACCCCTAAAATGGGTAACTACAAAATATCCTGCCCAGAGGGAACATTTCTTTCCAGACCTCGGCATTTATCATTTGGGTCATGCCTTACAATATAAATCTTCCTCTGTAGCACAGTATTTTCATGGTAGAACAGTTTCAAAACTGCTGTCATCAGAGGGAGTTTTTTATTATTATTGAAGGAAATAATGTAACCATTTCAAATTATTACCATACCTTAAAACTCTAAGGATAGTACCAATTTAAAATATCCATATTGACACCAGATATAGCATTCATCCTTAGAACTCTTAGTATTTTGGAGGACAACATGAAGTGAAGAAAATTTTGGATAAACTTTGAGGACAAGCTTGCCACAGATCTCCTGTCTCCTGCACATGTATATTTTAGAGTAAAAAACAAGCTGTAAGCTGCAAGGTAGGAAGTTATACATGGACAGGAAAAATTAAAATGGTAGAGACTGAAATAAATCAAAGGAGTTGTCATTAAATAAAATCTTTATAAAATCTTTATAAGTTGTTAATATCATAGAGCCCATATATATATATATTAAAAGAAAAAAAAAAAAGTACTGAGAGAATAATATTCCTGATTATGCTAATTCTGTTGCACAGTAGAACTGATGAGCATATGTGCCATGTTCAGACAATGTCTACCTGTTTTGTAGTTCTTAATGCTTAACTCTGTAAAGGACCCATCTTTAATTTAGGTCACATTGTATTCTTAAGACTTTTAAGATTAATAGTTTCACTGTAGGTAATCTGTAATAAGATTTCTCTGTCACATACCACTGTGACACTGTTGGTTTCAACAAAGAAATCTGTATACCCCCACAAAGCAATTGCAAGGTGAACAATCAAGAAAACCGGAGAAAATGTTAAGGTAAAACCATTATAAAGACAGCTGCATAGGTGTTTCATTATTTGCCCAGGCAGTTTCAGGAATTTCAGCCTTAATTCATGACAAAGGAATTTAATAAGGAGTATCTTGTGAATATTGAAGCAAAGGAAGCCCTTGTCCTCTATTGACGTGCTAACAGAATACAAGGCTGATTTGTATTCAGCTGTGAACACAAAAACAAACAAACAAAAAAACAAACAAAGAAACAAAAAAAACACCTTCTTGTGTGTCACCAAGTCATAGAATTAGATATTAGCTACTGAAGGAAGAATCTGGCTGAATTGAATTAACCTTATTCAAACCCTGAAAAAGATAAAAACAATGTTGTTTAGCAAAGTATTTCTCAAAGAGGATTTGAGGAAATTTGGAAGATATGTAAACACATTTGCATTCCTCAGTCTGTATCTGGGAGTCACTATGGAATAATAAAGCTCACATCACTTGGTACAAACATCACTTGGTACAAACATGGACTTCTGGCAGATTTTATCAGTTCAGTTGAGCTGATGATCTAGCCCAAAACACCTTCTTTATCTCTATGACCAGCAGCAGTGAACAAAGTCTCTCTTTCTATATTGGCTTCCTTTTAGGCTAGTAGGCCATTTCTTCTAGGGTGTCCAGCTGGTTGCCTGTAGCTATCCCATATTTGTCATTGGACACTGAATTTTCTGTCAGCTGCAGTGTGCTGCTCTTTCATATAACACAAATATTCATTGTATTAGGAGAAGAAACTGGTGGTCAAAGTCAAAGCTCAATGTTCTTAGTTGTGACTGGATCACGTCTGTACTGGGATACCTTAAACATTACTGGGATATCCTATCTTTGTAAATTCACCGTAATCAACCACATCAGCCCAGACAGTGACCACAGTTGTTGTGCTGGGTTTGGAGTCAGTTTTGAATGAACAAGTTGGGAACTTATTCCCTGTTTTTCATGGAAACATAACCTCAGATTCAAAGGCAAAATCTCAACCAAAGTTTTAGTGTTGCAGTGGTGACTTCCTACCCAGGTAGGTGAAATGTGCAAGAATGACCCCATTTAATGCTACTAATAGGATCAGACTACATTGAATTGTAAAATGCAAAATTTTGTGAAAAGAATGTCTGTATTGAAATACTGGGGAAGGAATTGAGAATAAAAAAGTGCTGTTGGTTCCTGCTGTACAATCACTTTTTGAATACTGAGTCCAGTTCTGGACTTCCCTCTGAAAAGGTATAAATGAACTAGAAGAGCTATGAAAAAAAGCAGTGGGAGAGTCAACTGAGATGGGATATAAGAGGAGGGATCGAAGAGAAGATGAATGGGAATAACTGTTTATTAAAAAAAAAAAAAAAAAAGAGAGAGAGAGATCAGGGAACATGAACTCACAGCAAGTTTAAAACAAGCAAAGGGTCATATTTCATCACTGTATAAGTAGCTAATCTTTAAATGCTGTGATTGGTTCAAGAAAGGTATACTGCGACTTCAGCTTCCCAGACATCTGCTTGAAATGCAATACAATAGATAGAAAAGAGACTAGGAAATTCCTGGAGTGTGTCAGGATAATTTCTTGAAAGGGGTTGTGAGTGAACCAGCTAGGGAAGATGCCCCAGTTAACTTGTTGCTTGCAACCAGGGGAGGGTTTGTGGGTAATGTGATGGTTGGAGGCTGTCTTGGGCATGATCATGAAATTAGAATTTTTATTCTTTGGTGAAATAGGGAAGGTTCTGTATTCAGAAGTTCTCCAAAGGGCAGAGATTGGCCTATTTAGAGATCTGGTTGACAGAGATCCTTGTGAGGCAGTTCTGAAAGGCAAAGGACTCCAGGAAAGTTCTCTCTTCTTCAAGAGAGAAATCTTAAAGTCACAGAAGCAGGCTGTCCTAATGTTCTGAAAGACAAGCCATCAGGAAAGAAGACCAGCTTTGCTGCGCAGAGAGTTTCTACAGGAATTCAGGAAGAAAAAAGAATTTGTGAGTGCTGGAAGAAGGGTCAGGCAACACAGAAGCACTATAGACCTCTTGTCAAGGTGCACAGGAAGAAAATTAGTAGGGACAAAACCTGACTAGAACTCAGTTTGACTAGTGCAGTAAAAGACAACAACAACAAGAAAAAGCTTTACAAATACAATGACAGCAGAAGGAGGACTAAGGAGAATCTCCACCCTTTATTGGACATGACAGGAAATGTTGTGAGGAAAGGTGAGAATAAGGCTGATGTACTACTTAATGCCTTTTTTGCCTCAGTCTTTTTAGTAATGTCGCATTTTTTTTAGTAAGGGGAATTGTAAATCACCCATTACAGCGTTTGAACATCCACAAGTCTATGGAGCCAGGTGGGATACATCCAAGCCTACTGAAAGAGCTGGTAGAAGTGATCACCAAGACACTTTCAACAATTTACCAGCAGTTCTGGCTAAACCAGGAGGTAGCAGTTGACTGGAGGTTAGCGAATGGGACACTAATTTGTAAGAAGGGTAGGAAGGAGGATCTAGGTTACCCTGGGCCTGTCAGTCTCTCCTCAGTACCAGGGCACATCAAGGAGCAGGTCATCTGGAATGTCATCTCACGGTGCATAGAGGACATTTGAGTGACCAGCCAGCATAGGTTTATGAAAGGCAGGTCCTGCCTGACTAATCTGATCTCCTTCTTTGAGAAAATGACCAACTTAGTAGATGAGGAAAAGGTTGTGGATGTCGTCTGCATGGATTTTAGTAAAGCATTAGACACTGTTTCCCACAGCATTCTCCTGGAGAAACTGGCTGGTCATGGCTTGAACAGATGTACGGTTTTCTGTGTGAAGAAATGGCTGGATGGCTGGGCACAAAGGTTTATAGTGAATGAAGTTCAATCCAGTTGCAGCTGGTCAGCAGTGGCATTCTCCAGAGCTCAGTATCGGGGCAAGTTTTCTTTCAATTTTTTATCAAAAATCTGGATGAGAGGAACAAGCGCACCCTCAGTAAATTCATGGGCAATACCAAGTCAGGCAGGACTGTTGACCTATTTGAGGGTAGGAAGGTTTTGCAGAGTGATCTGGACAGATTGGTTCAATGAGCTGAGTCCAGTTACATGACGTTTAACAAGGATAAGCGCTGGGTCCTGCACTTCAGTCTTAACAAACTCATGCAGGTTTGGAATAGAGTAGCTGGAAAATTTGCCCAGCAGAAAGAGACCTGGAGGTGTTGGTCAACATCTGGCTGAACATGAGCCAGCAGTGTGCCCAGGTGACTGAGGAGGCCAGTGACATCGTGGCCTGAATCCATCATAGAGGGGGCAGCAGTTCTAGGGAAGAGATGGTGCCCATGCATGTGTCACTGGTGCGACTACACCTAAAATATTGTGTTTAGTTTTGGGCCTCTCGCTACAAGCAAGATATTGGGTTGTTCGAGAGTGTGCAGAGAAGAGTATCAAAGCTGGTGAAGGGACTAAAATACAAGAGTTATGAGGAGTGGCTGGGAGAATTGTGCTAATTTAGTCTGGCTAAGAGGATGCTGAGGGGAAATCTCATCACTCTTTACAACTACCCGAAAGGAGGTTGTAGCAAAGAGGGTGTGCACCTCTTTTCTCTGGTAATAAGTGATAGGCTGCAAGGAAATAGTTGCAAGTTTTGCCAGGGGAGGTTTAGATTTTAGATTAAGAAAAGTCATTTCATGGAGAGGTTGATCAAACATTGGAACAGGTTAGATTTATCCAGCACATGTAAGAAGAGAAGGTAAATAACAAGCTCAACATTATTACAACAAATAATGGTTTGTTCTTGTTGGAGTTTACTATGGACCTTTTCTCATGATACAATGAGCTTTTCTACACCCTGCTAGAATGGAAGTTTGGGCATTGCAAAGGATTAATCACTGCTCCAGGGTACATTTGTTTCTGAGAGCAGGTAAAGGGAAAAATTAAGCAATCAACCCAGAGATCTGTCATCGACAGAACTTGATTGGAAGTGGTTCAGAACAGAAGCTGTGCTTCAGTAACCAGGGCAGAAATCTGCATTCAGATAAAAGATCAGATTTGGAAAAGAAATATATGATGGCATAAAATTATACTGCCCCAGAAAAGCCTCTGTAGCTTTCCTCTCAGCCTCTACCTCTCTGCAACACTACAGCTTTTTTTTCATGCGGGCACTGATTTAGATTCCTGGTGGAGAGATTAGGCCAGAGACTAGCTAAATAATTTTATCACAAGTTACAAATGGTGCTATGAGAATGACCATTTCCTCCAGACTTAGAGTCAGCTGTTCTTCTTCTATAACTAATGTCTTCCAGCTCACTGATTTTTATGCAACACTGTTCAATGTACCCTTTTTCTTTCTAGGGCTGTTGGGTTTTTTATTCCCTCATCTGGATATATAACATTTTTTCCACTTATGTACTACGTATTTTCATATTAATATCATCTTTATTTATTTTCTTTCTGAAGTCTGCCATTTGTTTAGTTGGAGTAAAGAACTAACCTTTAGCAATGAACGAATATAAACCCAGGGAAAGGGCCCTTTTAGTTGCAAAGGCTCAGTGGTTAATACAGCACCAGATTTTTAAAACACGGTGGCTCTTCTTTTTCAGTTCTACTGCTTGTCATGAATCTGGGACATGATGCACTCCATGTCCCAACAACACATTGTGTTGATAACATGATTTCTCTTCCTTCCCCCACCCTTTCCTCTACTCTTCACCAGAGAGGATGAAAAAACAAAGCAAAACAAAACAACAACAACAAAAAAAGCCGATGTTACTCATATTAGCGCATAGTAAAAGACAAAGGGAGGAATTCATTTCTATACTTTGATGGTCTACAAAAAAGGCACATAGATCTAAGCTGGTTACAAACCTTCTCCTTACAAGCAGGGGAGAGCTTGTTGACACAATCAGGTGAGGAGTGGGTGCAATTTGTCTAATGGTAAAGTAAATGTCTGCATGTAATCAGGAAAAAACCTTTGCAAACTTTATTGCCCAGGTCTCTATTGAGTCTGAGTAGCTTGGATATAGATGCTTTTGAGCTAGACTCCCACATCCAGGCTCCATGTGAAGAAAGAAATATTAGAACCTGCCTGTACAGCAGTATCCGAAATGAAAGGGACATCTCTAGAATGAGCAAAAATCTGTTGTTCCAGAATAAAAGTTTAAGCAGGATCCTCATTACTCCTGGCTCTCCCACTAAAGAAACATATCCTTTCCATTTGACAGTGGTGAGACAAAGAAGATGGGCTAACTTTCAGATACATAGTTTTACAGATAGATAGATAGATAGATAGATAGATATGTATATATACATATATATACATATATATATACAGATATTTCTCAGGATATTTTACCGTGTTCAGAAAAATAGTGTCATGACTTCAGTTTCAGTACAAACCTGATTTTTAAAAGGTCACAGGATAATTCTTTATATACTGCTGCTGGAAGACCCTGTTACAGTGCCATAATGCATGTACAGTGCCATAATGCATGTTACAGTGCCATAATGCCTGTACACAAAATAAATCATTTCTATCTCCACATATTATGCAATAGTAATCCAAGGGCCCTTGAAATGAGCATCAGAAAATTATTTTTCTAATAACAGCAACACATTTTTTAGAGCCAATTGGCAGTTGAAATGATTTGATGCTAAGCTTAGTTGTAAAGATGTCTTCTACTTTGTCTATAAAAATTATTTTTTCTTTAAAAAAAAAAAAAAGCTTATTATGGAATTATCATTTGAATTAGAACTATAGAGTCATCACATCACCCACTGAAACCAACCTTATTCCTTCATGAAAGGGAAAGGAGGATTCAAGAACTGAAATAAGTTGTTTTTTGTTACTATTTTTGTTATTTTCTATCTCCTGTCTCAGGTAACCAGAATAAGGGAAACCAAACATATTACTACTGACGTTCTCAGTGTTAATGTACCTCTGTGGGGCTGTAGATATAAAACTATGTGCTTTGTGTGGCAGGAACACAACATCAAAGTCACCAATGGTATTGAGTGGTTTGGTGTGGACTATGAAATATGCTGAGTACCTGCTGTATTAGTGCTGCAATCTAGCTGAATGCATTGTGTGCTCACTAAAACCAGGGATCTCTGATTCCTTTCTATATTCCTTTTTGAACATTATAATGGGATAAAAAGGCCTATGCCCATTGATCATTCCAGAGTATGGACTAGGCTCTGTGGATTTAAAGGTTCTGTCCAAAGGATGGTGATCCTGAATCACTCCTGCCAATAGATGAACAGTTGGTACCAATCTCTTTTTACAAATCCTCTTTTTAGGTGAAGGAGTGAGTGGGAAAAAAAAGAATGTTACGAAAGCTGAAGTATGAAGGATTACTACAGCATCTCTAGAAAGCTTTGGAACCCTTATACTTCATGAAAAAAAAAGAAAAAAAAAAAAGAGACAGATGTAACTCAACTATCTCATCACTTTGGGGATATTTTGCTCCTTCCTTTAGTAGATGTTGTTCAGGATTTTAATCATTTTGAGGGAGGTTTTGGTAGTGATTGTGTCTAGATAACATGCCCTGCTAATCCCTGCTTTGGAGTAAAACTTTTGTCTGCACAATTAATTTTCCCATCCTCCATCTCCTTTCAGATAGTAAACAGACTCTTGTAATTAATTTTGCATAGTTAATAAAAATGGGGAAGGAGTATGGAGAAACATGCGGGATACTGCAACAGTGATCCACATTTACTGATACATTGTCTCTAAGCCATTTACGGTTGAAATTACCCCTGAGAAATCTTTCATTGTTAAAGTGTAATTACTGAAAGAAATAATGGGCTGAAAGTCCTGGAACACCAACACTTTCATCTATAAATGCATACACACACTGACCAACATATATATATTTATACATATATATATGTATGTATATGGGTTCTCACCTAGCAGAACAAACACCACAGACATCAGTGGATAATTTGTGTAAGGTTTAGAATTGTATGATCTATCTGTAAGTGGCTAAAAAGCCCTTTAGAATCTATCAGACATGAAATCTGAGTTTTAATGGTTATTCCAGCTGAAGCCATAATGAACTGCGTTCAACTAGTAGATTTTGGCACTGGTTCAGAGTAATTTGACCCAATTATATTTAGATGTAGTTTTCTTTTTGAAATGTAGTGTTTAATCTAAACCAAATTTAGATTTCCCATTTAAAACTGATCATTTGTCTTTTAAATAGCTATTAGGAGCAACACAATTCTGTTGGCTGATTTTCTAAAAGTCTTTTATGGAAGAGAGAGAATGAGCTTCCCACTGTTATGGAATTTGCATTGAGATATGTCTTTCAGCATCATGATGTTGTTGATGGCAGGTTCTAAATAAACTAGTTGAATATTTATACAGGAATTACATCTAAACAAGTAAAACAAAACAATTATTTCAAAATCATTTGTCATCTGATTATACTGTGAGATTGTGTAAAGATTATAATGAGATCCTATAGCTGGAGACAAGCTTTATGAAATTCAAATATAGACTATATATATATATATATATTTATTATTTTTATTTATTTATTCACAACTTTAGGCATGTCTGAGCTTAGGGTTCAAGTTGGAAGCCTTCTTATGAAAGAAATATTGAATAGGCTATATTACTGATGGATAATTTCCATAGAAATAATGACCACAATAATATGACTTGGTAGTTGGGCTTAATTTTGAAAGTGTAGATATTTGAAAATAAAGTTATGTTACACCAGAAAAGAAAGGTACTGTCTATTACACAGAATTCCAGTGATACAGCTGCATAGACTGCCTTCTAGTAGAATGAAACTTTCAATTGCCGAAATTAGAGGTGAAATTGCTGTAATAAGAGGTGAAATTTCAATTGCCATAATAAGAGGTGAAATTCATCGACAATCTTTAATGGGCATTGAAGGATACAAATTACTGAATGTTTTCCAGGAGACACAAATGACTTGGTATATGCTTGGACCTTGCTTTCCAAAATATCTTTCTTATCCTTACTTCTCCTCACTGAAACTAATATGTAGGTGCAGTGAATCTTTGTAGGAACTGCCTGGGGCCTGCATAATATTTATAATGTAATTGAGAAAATGATTGTTAAAAAAAAAAAAGTGAGGCTAGTATTTTATAACCAGATCTTAGAAGTTACTTAGCTGGAATTGTAAGGGAATGCTAAAAATTATTAAGGGCACTTCAGTCAACTGGAATTAGCTAAGTCTAAGGGGGTGAAAACTTTTTGTTTTGGTGTTATTCATGTTAGAAAATCAAATGTCAAGAGATAAGAAAAGTGTCCATCTAAAGTTATCTTACACAACTGATAAGTAAAATTTAGGGTCTGACTGAGCCTAGAAAACTGCGTGACATTGTAGACAAAAATAAAAAATACCACAGCAATCCTGTGCAGTCCAGAAGGGGAAAATTCCTTCTGGACCCTGAATTACTTTAATACCAAGTGTAAATTAAAGCCTATTGATTAAGGCACGGAAGCGCCATTAAAAAAATGACAACCAACCAACAACAAATACCAAAACCTCCCCCTTGGTAAGAGAAGAATAACAATACCCCCTATTGAGCATTCTTATGGAGCAACAATGTCTGAGATCAGATGTGCATAGCTTAACAGAAGTTGTCTTTGACTGTGATTTGGTGGTTTACCCTGTCAAGCAGTGATTTAAGTGACTAAATAGCTTCAGATGTACATTTATACCCTGCTGAGCTCAACAGACATGAGCATCCACTTGAAGCTGGGCATGTGTTTAAGTGCTTCTCTCAGCAGGGGTTCTGGCTGAATTTTGAATATCGATATATGTTATTCCAGTAAATGAAAAATATGTTTCTGTATTTCTTTATTTATTCTATATTTATTTATTTATTCTATATTTATTAATGGAATATATCCATTCTGATGACATTCTGATGTTTCCTTTTCCAATATTAAGCAAATCTGTCTTTCTTTAGATGTAATATTTTTTTCTATATTTCTATATCCAGTAATTCCATTGTAAACAGAATACCTGGGAATGGAAACAAGCAGATAAAGAACAGATGAGCTGTTTAAAAATTCTGTTTTCATTCATATATTCTTAGTAATAATGTGTTAAGTGGAAATAAATGTAAAACGTGTAATGCATAAGAACTATTTATAAATAGAATTGTTTCCACACCATCTATGAGCCATCAATGTTTCTTTAATGATCCATCCCCAAACCTGTAAGATAGTTGGATGAGCATATATTCCCATCTGGTGTTCTGATGTGTTCCCATGATACAGAGAAACATTTTTGTTTTGCTTTATTTTTCCATTGGATATCTTTTTTAATTTGAAGATAAATCCCTGCTTGAAAAAATAAATAAACAAATAAATAAATAAATAATAATAATAGTAATAATAATAATAAAGTTTAAAGTGTCTTAACAGCTGTTATTTGTCTTTGAATCAAATCTAAAGTAACCTTCATAAAGGTAGAGTGGACCTGCAGAATCCAGATGCTGCTGTGGTCAAATACAGAATCTGACTGAGGGCATCTGGGCAAAATGCGTACTGCTTAATTAGTTTGTTCATTTGAACCACAGAAACACACCTAACAAAACAAAATCTTTAACATATACAACACTGCATGCCTTAGTCTGTCAGAGATCAAACATGGACAATTTCTGCCAGTCAGCCTCAATTTTGCTGAAGAAAAGATTTGCTAACACCTTTTGAAAATATGGACATGGTCTTTGATATGGCTGCTAGCCCAATTACCAGGCTTTTCACATCATAGTTAGATTATATATAGGAACCCATATCTCATGATATCAATGCCTGACACTGTTAGCTAGTATCCATTCTGATTCTTCCTTGCTCTGTTTGGTTTTGTTTGTTGTTGGTTTTCTAAGCTTTTTAGAAAATAAGTTTCTACTAAATACTTTAAATTCAGTGCAGCCAAATTTTCTCCCAGACATTGATGTTCTCTAGAGTCAGAGCTGCTAGCCACGCAAACAGCTCTGCAGTTCTTTCTGTACTGGGGATGTTTGAAGGAAGGGGTACATGTGACAGTGACATGATCTGCATCAGTGAAGACCATCTGCTATTGGTACCTACTACTTCTATAATTATAGAGTCCAGACCCTTGTATTTTACTGGTGGGTTTCTCTCATGTGATGGTAAATTATGTCCTCTGTGCTCTTCAAGCTTGTCTTTCCCTTGTGGATAGTCAGTGCATGAAGATGGTTACATTTCCCTTGACAAGTGGAGAACAACCAGCACACCTTCAACCTTGAGAAGATATTCAAATAAAAATATTTGAATAAATTCCATCCTAAGAAGCACTTCATTTTCTACTTAATTCTGTGTAGAAGTTTCCCTATTAGTGCTACCTCTGGAAACTCTTCCTGCCAAAATAAAACACCTTCTTCAGCAGGAGTCCTGCATCTAAACAGAAAGACAAACATTGTGAGAGCTGCATATTCATAAGCACTCTAGTGTGTATTCCAAAAACCTCAGAAACAAATTTCAGCTTAGTGATAGAAGATGAAGTCTATGTTGACTTCTGTGCTGAATTTCATTATTTGAGTCAAGAAGGGTACTTTCTTTTCTTTTGCCATTTAAGGCATTGGCTCTGTTGGCTATTCTTTTTTGACAGTATTGCAGAAATACAAGTCTGGTCTGCCCTGTTTGAAGTTGCATGTGTCTTAATATTCTTTGCAGAACATGTCCACACATCAGTGTTGCAAGTCTTTGATTTGGTTTGTATCAAAAAATACTTCCACAGATACCATTTCCAGATAGTCTGGAAAGGAGTGGAGTTATGTGCCCAGGCATCCAGTCTCCACCCACCAACACTCCCACCCCTATCCCTCCCTCTATATTCTGACGCTCTTGTGCCTTACCCACAAAAACATAATCTCATCAAAAGTCTGAAATGGAACAGGCAGACACCTTGGTGAGGTTCATCCCTTCCCAAAAAGGTGTGAGGAGAAAACAAATATCCAGAATATGCTAATGGCGGCTGTGTCATAGTACAGTCCCCCAAAGAAGCAACCTGATGGAGGTGATGGGCACCCAACACAGATGTCTACCTGGAGCTCTGCACGATGTGTATGCAACACTCTGTATTTGTGGCATACACTACAGTGGTCAGCGTCCAGTGCTCCAATTTATTCTCCTTAGAAGGAGGAAGTAAGTGGGCACAACAAAATTACCTTTCTTTTTCCTTTTGCTGACCAAAGAGACAGTTTGACTGAGTGGGCAAAAATTCCAATTTTTTTCTGTGGACATGGCTCAGCAGTGCCCACCAGATTTAGTTGCATGTCTTTGAATTTCCATTGAGAAACTTGTGTAGAGAAACTGTTTCTGGCACTGAGTGGAGAAGACATCATAGCCCATCACAAAGCTTTTAAGTCCTGTGCATACTGACCTCCTCTTACCCAGGTGAAGTTGTCTAATGCTTCCAAATTAAGCAATAACACTGTTAATCATGAGAGACAGTCTCCTGGACCAGGTAGAGATGACTCCTCTACCTCGACTTCATTCCTCTGATTCAGGCATGGAAATATTTTCCCATCGTGTCAAAACATATCTGACAGAAAAAGTCATTTTGATATAAAGCTTATGATAAGATCTCTCAGGCAATAGCAAATATTAGTTATGGTTTTTGACATTACTTTGTTTTACTCCTCACAGCAGCAGGAATAAGGAGTGAAAAACAGCTTTGTATATATTAAATGTACATCTACAACCTAAGGAGAACTTTGTTACAAGAAAAGCCTATAACAGAATGTAGCAACTCAAAGATTCAGGAGGTCCGATATACGCATTAAATTTCATATGCACTAGTCATGATGCATTCCAAGTGTGACTATTTTAATGGCAATCTACATGGCAAATACCAATAGCCCGTGAGAGCTATGACCAGTTAATTGAATGTTTAATAGAGGCTCCGAACAGCAGCCCACATTTATAAATATGTAGAAGACAGCAAAAAGGATTAGGTGTGTCTAAGTGTTCAGAGAAAAATATTATAAAATTAAATATTGTTGAAGCAATGAAAGAGGAAAGGAGACGCAAGATGGTAATATTTTGAGAAAGCAGTCTAAGCTATTATGTATAGCATGTCTGTTATTCTGTGTAGTTATGTCAGTGTAGACAGACATAACATAATGGTATCTAATATGGATTCTCTGTGATTCCTATGTCTTCCATGTTTTAATCCCTCATTTAGTAGCAGCCAAAAAACATTGAAGGAAGGGACAGAAATATGAACTCTTCCATGACAGTAAGGTTCAGTAATAGTGGTGGACTCTGCTGGTCACAGTTCCCTCTGTGGCCTGTGACTCCCTCTTCTAGAAAGACATTTTAACAGCATGGTAATATTTTAAGGACTGAGGATGGAATAATTGTAATAAAAATGTTCTTACTGGTCGTTTCTATCTTAACAAGTGTAATTTCTTACAAGTGTCTGTTTTGAGTTGGTGGTGGTGCTTCTTCCACTGACTTCAATGACCTCTACCAGGACAGCAGTAGCTGTTCCCAGTTTTGAGAAGAAGGTAATTACTTTAAAAAAAAAAAAAAAAAAACTTTTCCAAGGCGGGGGAGGGGGTGGGGGGGGAAAAGGAGAGAGAGAGTCACAAACAAAATCAGGAGCAAAGATTGATTATCCTCAGGACAATATGCCATCTTGTAGGCCACACTGCCTCTCAGATGTGGTAGTTTTAGTAGTAATTTATATATGTGAAAAGGAAGAAATAGGAGAAAATAGAGGCTTGACTGCAGCTCTAAAATTGTTGGAGTATTTCTGTGCATTTCCCAGAATACCTTTGTAACACATTGTTTCTGCTCTGTGCCTCTGTGCTACATACAACGACATTAATAAAACTGATAGCACTATGGAAGGGGAAAAAAAAAAAAAAAAAGCTTTTACTATTTTTGAAGAGCTTATTATATGGGTTAGCAGTCCCACTGTGGTCCTCACCATCTCCCTATCTCCTCTTCCTCCTTTATTTTTTTCAAAGAGCAAGAATATAGGAAAAAAGGAACAATTAAATTACAAGGATTTTAATTTTATTTATTTACTTATGCATCTTCAAGGAAAGGAAAACAGCTGTCTACCATGTCTGAAAATGAGGATACTGTGGGAATCCATGAGACGAAGCACTGAGAAGAATGGACTGGGCAGGTGAAGATATTGCAAAGGCAACCATTATTTCGCTGCAGAGATTATAAGCACATTACTGATATTTCACAATGAAGTCTCTTGGCTGGTTCTTTTTTGACATCAGACATGAAACATGAAGCATAAGTGGCATTACAGTAAATGATCACAATGGGTTATTGTTACAGGATGACGTTCTTATACCACCTTTATAACAGGACTTCTATTTTCAGCTGTTCTAAGTGTGCTATCGGTCTGTAAATCCAGGAATTATGATGAGAATCTTGGGAGCTGATTTGATTTTTTCTCTAAGTTGCAGAAGTGTTCCTCTGTACACCGATATCTTAATATTTGCTGTTTCAAACAGGCAGGTCTTAGGTGGGAGAACTAAGTAATCTCTTTCTGTTGTCCATTTCTGTAGTTATATCTCTCTCTCTAAAATAGTGAGATTCTCACAGCTGCTTTTCAAAGGGAAAAGTTAGTGACGTGTAAATCAATTTGAAACAGGCTCAGGGTGGTTACAAAAATATATCTGCACATAAAAACATGGCTTTTCTTACTACAGAGCCAGGCAAATACACCTCCTCCATATACGTTACTCATTTGGAGATGGAGAAGGACTAAATATACTTATATGGCTCCAGAGGGTACTACAATAATTTCTTTTGAAATCAGCAGCATCCAAGAAACAAATTGCCACTGTGGTCATATATATTTCTCTTGTGGCTTAGGGGAATATGTGATTCAAGGTGCTTAAAAAAAAATAAAAATGCCCAAGATCCCAAGATTCTGCCTTTGCTGCACTTTTCTCCACTTTCCTCATTGCAAAACCTAATTTCCCTCTATTGTAGAAGTTTGTGTTCTTCGTTATCCATAAAGCTGGATTTTCACGTGGTCATTACCTATACAGAATAAACACTGTTGATCTGCTCGTTTCCTTTACTACTGCTGTCAATAATTTGTACTTTTGATCTATGGCAGGTCATCCCTTTCCTTTGTAAAACAAAGCAGAGTACCCCACTTTTCCTATACCATTTTAATCTTTCCATATTTCTTCTTTATGTAAATACGCAAGAAATTATCAGTTTCAATATGATTCTTATCACACAATCCTGTACCCCTTTTTGATGCACAAGCTGCCACAGGCATAAGAAGGAGCTCTGCTGGAAAGAGGAAAACTTGCTTTTGCTTTATTATGTTGACCTAGAAGCTGCAATATTTGATAAAGGCCAACTAGCTTTTATTATCCCTGCACTTGGTTGGTTGCTATCTGAATGAGGAAAGTAAAATATCATTAAAAAGTCCATCTGCGTCAGATGTATCTGTATGCATGTTGTCCCCTGCCACAGTCCTGAATGGTGGCAAAAGCAAATGAAGGATAAATGAGCAAATGCACTTTCCCCTCTGCATAAGCTGATATGTATAATCATCAGCACCAACACAGAGGAGAAATTACTTTCATACCTTACTGTCATAACTAGAATCCTTAGCTCTTTGCAGAGGTCCTGCCATGGCCATCACCCTGGAGACATGCCTGCTGCACTGACCCAGCCTCCAGCAGATGGAGTTAATGCAGACTCCTCTGTGGAGGAAGCTGTGGAAAAGGCTGCTGTGGACATGTTTCACCCGACATCCTCTGCTCAGTCAGTCAGAGCTTGCCCTGAAGGCAGAGTGACTCCAGGGCTACCTGAGAAGGAGCTCAGCCTGTGTGTCAGCCAAAGGAGACCACTCTTCAGCCTTTTTTTTTTTTTTTTTTTTTTTCCCAACCCCAAGCTGTTAACATTCTGCATTTCATCCAAAGGAGCAAATCCTACTCCATTATGTACATTATCATAGCTCAGAGTAAAGCACAAACAGCTCCAACACCTCCTGTGACCAGATCTCCTATATTTGGAGACCATGTGCCAGCTGCAAGTCACCCCAGATCCTTCCTCTGCAAGGCTTTCTGACTGCCCAACGCAGACCCAGGAACAGTGCAGGGTGGCAGTGGGGCAAAGAGGAGCTCATCCCACCTGCAGAACTACCTGATAGTCTTCCCCATACTGTGGATACACACTACACACTACTACAAAGGCGTGCCTGCAAAAAGCATCTTCTTGTTTTCCAGCACAGCTTAGATGACAAGACTCCTTCCTCCTGCACCCTGAGGACCACTGCAGGACACAGTGGTGTAACCCAACTGCAGTCCTCCTCTGAAGAGAAGAAGGACTGAGCAGCTCACCACTGGCAGGTGCCAATTGCTGGTTCTCTCTAGAGAAACACAACCTGGTTAAGCTCCTCATGAGTTTCTAGCTTTTAGATATAAAGAATTTAGGTATAGCACCTAAAATGCTGGGTTAAATTTGTGGTCTTCTTTTTTTGCTGGCCACTTTTTATGGCAGACTTTTAAGGGTGAAAATCCATCACCAAAAATTATGTATTAATTTGAGACTTTTCCTGAAGACTGATAATGCCCATTGGTTAACTGTCCTGTGACAAATCTGACTTACACACGTGTGCAATCCTATGTCTCCCAAATAAGAGATGAGGCCTGTGTTTATAGCTCTTAGATCAAGGACCCGTGTGACTTCTGCCAAGCTTCAAAGTTTCTGTGCACTTCCGAGCTGAGAAAGACAGCTCATGTGCTCTCTTTTGTACTTGATCTCTGACTTGTCAATGTAAAACACCTTCTTTTTTTTTTCTTCCTTTTTTTTTTTTTTCACTTTTATTTCCCTCCTTGCGTAAAGTATTTTGGCTCTTTTGGATCTTCTGTGTGCTGACAAAACACAATTTTCCTCCCTGGAGAACAGAGAGGAAGGTTTGATGAGATGAAAGCTACTTTTCTTATTTGGGAATATGAGGTATTGTCTGCGTTAGAGATTTTGAGTCCCTTATAGACCAAGAGTAATTACCAGGTGGTAATTTTACCTCAGGCAGGTGTTCCTTCTGAAGCAGCTGACCTGGAAACAGACATGAATGTCTTTAGAAAACAGCCAGTGCCTCAGAGTAAATTTGCTGACAAGGATGAGAGAATCTGCAAGGGATTGCCTGGCTCTCACATGTTGTAGTGAGGGTTAGTGACAGCATAGTCCCTGCATTAGAGACTGTGTTCAGGTCGACTTGGGAATCCACAGCACATGCTCTCTTCTGCCTGAGAAGTTAGCAAAACTGAAAAAGCAATGAATAATATCTCCCATATTAATAAAAAACACCTGTGGAATAATTGGGAAGTATCCGAACTGCAGCTTCGTGAATGTCTGTAATAACAGCACAATTATTCTACCTAATGTCCAAAAATATTTCAGGTTTACAACTTTTCTTTAAAAACCTGAATTTTCATATGAAAAATATGAGGCAGGTGGGAATTTTATTTTCTCAGCCATTAGCTGTATTGAGAAGATGAACTCAAGTTTGGGATTTCTGCACACATTTTCTTTTTTTTTTTTTTATATTGAACTTTGTATGTTATAGATAAACTTGAGCCTGTTATTCTGAGCTAATGCTGAGGAAATTTGGCTGTGGATGCACTCAACTCTAAAACCTTGTAGTGAGGGGGGAGTAGCGTGAAGAAAATTGCATTCAGATGGAAATTGTTTTGAAGCAGATAATAAATTAGGATCCCGGGATTAGTGTGAAAACTGGATACACACACACACACAATGCTGCTATAAAAAAATGTAATTATGTTCTATCGACAAAGCAGTATCTTTTTATTGCATTATTTATGAATAGCAGAGACAAAGTAATCTAGCTAAAAGCAACCGTGTTAAAGCCATACTATATTTTATATTTGATTCAACTTCACCCACCTTCCCATACACACATACACAAAACTTGCCAACAAGATAAAAACATCTGGATTCCTAAAGACACTTAAAAGGCTTAGCTGGATATGCAGAAATTCTATAGGATATACAGTATATGCTCTGCCTTGCTACAGAGGGGGACTCTGTAAAAAGTGTGTTAAAACCACTGGGCTAAACTCTGCTCTCAAACCAGGTATCCAGTAGTAAATTAAATGAGATGATAGAAGCTTTTTGCTGTGCAAAAAACCCTTGGAGCTAGTTAGTGCTTGTCTCCTGGAAGCCGGTGTTAGCTTACACAGATAAAGCCGTAGGTTTCACTTGCAGAATTGAATCTTAGTTTAACTAATAACTGTGGACTTGTAGTAATTTACTTGCCATGATTTTTCAATATGGGTTAAAACCCATATAGACCTCTCTGAAACACATTTCTCCAAGAAGAGAACTGAATTTAAATTTTGGCACTCAGGATGGGGCTTGACCATTTGCTATGTGAATATTTTAAATGCTCTTAAAAATGCAGATAGCACTGCTATTTTGCTGTACACCTGGGTTAGTTCTGACTAATAATATTCGTGTGAAAAAACGCATAAGTCAAAATGCCTTCTTTGGACTCCTTTGTATTTTAGCAGAGGGAAGTAACCCACATTTTTACTATCCAATGAAAATTGTTTCCTTATTCAGATTTGAAGTACGTATTTCATGTTCAGTAGGCTCTGTGTCAAGATGTATATTTCCCTTCACTCCCTTGTTCTCTGTACAGGAGCAAGAAAAACCCACTGAAACTCCCCTGCAGCTCTGCATGGGACTACACATCCATGCTTCATATCAGCATTCTTATAGAATACATGGATAAAGAACATTCAGCAAATGATTAATTCCTTTTGCATAGGTGGCTGAATGGCTTCCTCACTGGATGACTTTCACTTATTTAATGTGTTTGTGTACTGCAAATTACTTCATATATAAAAGAAAAACTCCCCATAAACAATATATGCTCAAAATGCGTCCTAGCTTTGCAACTCTGTCCGCTAACAATCCTTCATAATACCATTTCTTCCAGTGCCAGAAAAGTAGTAACATGATTACAGTATGAGTAGTAGGACTATGAATGTTATATAAAATAACATTACTCCTCATTGTATTCTTTCTTTTCACTCTAGTGTTTTGATGTATTAAGCATGAGGTGGGATGCAAGTCCCAGATACTTCTCATTTTTTATACATTAATTTGTGGTTTGCTGATATGAGAGTCAGCTCTGACTTGATGAGGGTTGTGAATCCAGTTTTCTAGCATAAACCTTGAGGCCAGTTTTACTGCTTGATGTACAGACCAAAGAAGGTTCAAAGTACAGAGGTCAATGGACCATCCATGGTTCCTACAAAAAAAACTGAGGAGAATCTTAGACACACAATGTATTTTGGATGTTGTGGAAAAGATATGGAGTATTAGATGTTGTATCAATTTATATACATACTGTTTTTCTCAGTGGTGCTGATAATGTGAGAAACAAAGCAATTATACTTTTTGCATTCTTTCCTTGTAGAGTTCAACACTAATAATTGTGCAAACGTTTCTGGCATGTTTTTAAAGGAGGTTTGAAAATCCAGGCCCTGTATAAGTGCCCAAATAATTCAAACATTCATATTAGCAGAGAGAATAATCTTGGACATCGGTAAAATAAAATTCCCAGTAGTAACTATATTAAGTACCAAGACATTGGTACTAGATATATCACAATCTGGAAAACTGAGCAAATATATTTAGTAACTGTGAAGCTAAAATTTTATCTCGGTAGGCTCTATTAAGACCTTATTTTCACTGAAATTAACACAAAATATTTGTTTCTTTTTCTGACTTAGCCACAGTGAATTTTTGTTGTTGTTGGTGATGCTATTCTTCCCCTCTCTCCCCTAAAAGAGTAATTTGGTTGAATTCTCATTGTATTTTTTACAGAGCTATGTGATTGCTATCATCGAGAATTTGCTCAGATGGCTAGCTCCAAGGCATTGAATTGGCCACTGTGGCAACGACACAATTCCACTCTAATTCTACAGCTCAGCTACACTGGTTTTTATACCTGGTGCCAATCTGGTTCTTCCAAAGAATATTGAAAGGACTATTGAATAGAAAATACCATTTTTCCACAGCAAGATCAGAAGTCAAGACATACCATATTGCTACTTACAGAGATACACACCTGAACATGTTGTAGACTCCTGTCTGATGCTCATCTAGAAGAATCATCTTGTTATTGTGAGGGATGGAGAATAATGATAAGTTTATTTTGTGGGCTCTAATGTTGACAGCTATCACCCTGAGCACAGATCAAGTAGCATAGAAATAGCAGGCTAGTTCAGCAATAGATTTACTTTAAGGTCATCAAGTATTATTTATATTGGACGAATAACTTTAGACATTTCAGAAACCACAAGGATATTTTACATTCTGGAAAAGAAGGAGCTCTGTGATATATGACTTCTCTATGAAATCCTACCTTTAATGACATTCAGTGTAGAGTTTCACTTTGCAGATGTCAGATTCCTATAAAAGCATTGCTTCTCCTGATATACAATTAATGGTGGTATAGTGACCACCACTGATAGGAAATCCCAGAGCTTCTAAATAGTATCATGTGACCTATGACACTAATGATACACATGACAGAGGGAGTACACCACCACAAATGTATACCTCAGTAGCTGCTGTTACTCCTAAAAATTGACTAATCTGAGAGCACATGATGTCTTCAGCATTACTAAAAATATATTTACGTTGCAGAAATCGTTTCTAACTATTGCTGTCAGAAAGATGGAAGGTGTTAAAGTATTTTCTTGGAGGGTTTTTCCCTTCCACCTGTTCTTCTGATATATTCTAGATTATTGTTTTCAACAGTATGTTGAATATCAACTGTTCAGTAATAATCTGCTGACATGTAACAGCTACACATAGAAAACCTCATCTTGGATGAAACAGATTGGATTGTGCTTTATTCTATTCTGAGTCTAAGCAGAACTGTCTTTATGATTTTTTGGAGGATGCCTTTATCTTAAAATGCTTGTGTTATACAATACAGTACTGTTACGACTGGCAGACAAGGCATGTAAAATAAATACTGGAAGAAGAACTCCAGATTTATCTGGTTAAGAAAGTACTGCAATATCAATGAAATCAGTAGGAGCAACAATTTTCAGGACTGTATTTCTCAGAGGAGGACAGTCAAAGTCTAAAAAAACATCATGGACAGCATGTTGTATGCCTTTTGCAATGCCAGTATGTAACATAGGAAAGATTAAGAACCTTCTTAAATACGATTGACTTTTAGAATCATAGAATGGTTTGGGTTAGGAGTAGTCTTAAAGATCACCTAGGTCCAACCCTTCTTGGCAGGGACACATCCCAGCATACCAGGTTGCCCAAAGCCCCGTACAACCTGGCCTTGAATACTTCCAAGAATGTGGCATCCACAGCTTCTATGGGCAACCTGTTCCAGTGCCTCACCACTCTCAGAGTAAATCGTTTCTTCATGATATCTAATCTAAACCTACCCTTTTTAGTTTAAAGCTGTGATCTCTTTTCCTATCACTACTGACAGAATTCCTCCTCATCTTTCCTGTGGGCCCCCTTTAGGTAATGGAAGTACTATAAGGTCTTCCTGAATGCTTCTCCTCTCCAGGCTAAACAACCTGAACTCTCTCAGCTTTTCTTCGCAAGAGAGGTGCTCCAGCCCTCTGATCATATTCATGACCCTCAAAGACCCATAGAATCCTAGAACCATTTAGGTTGGAAAAAACAGTCGGGATCATCAAGTCCTACCTTCAACCTGGCCTCCTGAGTCCTATAACTAAATCCCTTAGTGCCACACCTGTACATCTCTTAAATAACTCCAGGGATGGGCACTCCATCAATTCTCATGTTTCACTTGAAACAACATCACACAGTCAACAAATCCATTGATGTTTTTGATGTACATAATCCATTTCAAAAGCAATAGTTCTTTTCTTTGCATTGTGGTGATAGTGTACTACTTTGAAGTGGCTTGATTACTTAATTTGGACTTTGCTTCCATTGGTCCACTTATACATCTGGATATGGAAATCAGTAATAGCAAGATATCAAGCCTAGAGAATGGAATTTTGCTTTCTTAATGAGACAGAAGATTGCTAAAGTACCACTTGTTTTCGGTACACCCACATTTTGAAACCCTTTAGGAGAGTGAAAGCAAACACTCATACTTAACTATAACGAATATAATGCATGTTAACATAGCACATTGCATGGCTGTGTTTGTAGCAAAGGAGACTTTTTTCTCTGAAATATTTCAGTTTCTTAATTCACTGTAATGAACAGCTGTTTCCAAGCTGTCTGGAGTCTTTAACCACAGTCAGTCAGAAATGTAGTCTTATAACGTCTACATACTGTAAAGTTTCTTATTTTCCCTTAATCACAGTTTGCTTGAATCTGAGGACTGTGTAGGACTTACCTATAAAACAACAGACTTGTCTTTGCTGAGGATTTGGATTTTTTTTCTCTGCACATTTAGCTTAAAGCTCAAAATGAAATACCATCCTGAACCTAAAAGTTTTTGTTTGTTTGTTTGTTTGTTTGTTTTCCTAAGCCTTTCCAGCAACAACAAAACCTTCAACAAGGAGGGGAAAAAAAAAAAAAAAAAAAAAACAGATAAAGAAGATAGACTGTTTTTTTTTTTTTTTTTTTAGCACATGTATACAGCTTGAACGGACTGCATTTATGTGACAAATCTGTAAGTGTGAACTCTAGATTTACTTAAGAATTACATTTGCTTTCTTCCCTAAGGAAACTGGCTGGTTTCATGTCCCATTTTAGGCAATTGTGAGCAACATTAAATGCTTTGGAATAACATAGAAATCTAATATACAATGATTTCTCATTAGCGAAACATGTTCTACAGACAGTGAAAACTGGGCAACATTAATGAGACTGACAAAACAGCTGCAGTGTAGGATTGTGGGTATCTTAGAAGTTAAGTGACATAAGACCATTGCTTGCTTAACCCAGCAAAGTGAAGTCTCAGAGATGGCTGGTGCTCAATTAACTTCTATTAGCATGGTGAATGTTATGAATGTTGAATGTTATGAATGTTATGAATGGTGAATGAAGAGAAAATTTGCTAGATAATGTTGGCCCAAAAGCACAGGTATAATAGATGTCTATCAAAAAATGAAGGCCGGAGATTAGACAAAAGTTTCTGAGTTGTTTTAGAGCAACAAGATTCTTCAACATCACTCTCTTCAAAGCAAGAAGGGTGAAAATGTTTGCAACATAAAAGAATTAAAACACACCTTAAGAAAAGACTTGCAAGATAAGGTAGCTTGGAGGAGATTGCACTCAATAATAAATGTCTTCTAGTACCATGCTCCTGTCAATTACAGAAAGAATATCATGAGGAGATGCAAACTGAGGTTGGATTCTTGGGCTCATTCCTTGGTAATTTACACTAAGAAAACTTCTGAATTTTATAAATACTTGAGCTCTGACAAGGTTAATATGTTTCTGAAATATAGGCACTCACATGTGCACTTGCAAAAGGTAAAAAATTTTTGGTGACTGTTTATAGATCATTGGGGTTGTAAGTGCAATAATTAGGTCATTAGATGATTAGATAATTAAGCCTAGATTAGACAATTAAACCTTATTGCCTATAAATCCCATTCCAACATACATTATAGTTAAGAAAGAAACTAGCATTAAAGTGATGGATTGATTACTAAGATTTCGTACAACAGATGTCTAGCAGATTCAGATGTATTTTGAAGGAAACCATAAGCCTTAATCTAGTATAATAAAGCACATCAGACCCATGAGGTTTAAATGGATTGCTCACTTTCTTGAAATTAAACATATGTTAAAGTGTTCCACTAAATCCCAAAAGGAGCAGGGCCCATGATATGGATTTTAGCTAAACTCTGTGGCTATTCTATATTTTCATTTTCACTTTTATTTCTTAACCTGTGATAGAAACACACTCAGATCCCTGATTAACGTCCATCTGACCCAGAACCAAAATTAAATCTTGTAGTGTACTGGAAGGCTAATTAGAATTTCCTCTTTAGTTGTTCTTATGTTTACTGTCTTTGAAAGATAGTGTAATCCTGGCAATGCACCATGACAAGTACTCAGTCTAATATATGTAGAGCAGTGCTTTACATTTGCATTGTGAAAGTCCACTACAAAATCTCAAATTATGATTGCAAAGCAATAATAATAATAATAAACTCCTGCTTTCATTAACTTGACAAACAGTTATTCTGCAGATTTTTTCATCATTTGATTCCACACTGTCCATGAGGTATCTACTGATAACAACTGAATAAAAATTCTCAGCTATAATGTCACCTCTGTTCAAATCTCTTCCCATTGATTTCTGAGACCAGAGAGTCTTTCACTTATTACACTAAACCAATACAAACATGGTGTTTATTCACTTTCGTCTAAAAGTAATGACTGCAAAAATTGTATGGATTAGCCTAGACAATGGTTGGTAGGTGGATGTCTAAGCTATTTCTAATGGATGTCTCCCTTAAATTCCCTACGGACTCCAGCAAGCTGTGTACAGGAGACTTTTGTCTTCATCTGTGGCCCTGAGTACAAACCACAAATTATCTTCTGTGGGAAGGAATGGGAGAGTGGTAACTGACTGATGGAACAGCTGACTGATTTTAATGGCAGTAGGCTTGTGCCCCTTCTGAGCTCATGCTGCAACACTTGCCATTAGGGAGTACTTTGTTATTCAATCCACCAGGAGAAGATCTAGATGTGGAATAGCAAACTGTTCCTCAAATGTTGCTTTGTGATCCAAAGTCTGTGCAAAATACCATGTTTATTGTAATCTGTTATATGCTGAATACATATTTCTGAATGTATACTCTAAATAGACATCACTGAAAAATCATTTTTTCCCCCTCCCATTAATCATGATTACAAAGATGTTATAATATCATAGTGCCATATATCATATCTTTTCTTTGGTAATAAACAAGGCTGCAACATTATATCGGTCAAGGATTTAAGGTAGGAATAGTCAGGATCAGGGGCTATATAGTCACCAGGGGCTTTACCTGCATGGTGACTGTACTGTAATAAGTCTAGTAGGATCTTCCTAATGGCTAAGATCCATTGCTGCCAAAAGAAGTTCACAACAGTTTTAGAAAAACAAGCTAAAAGATACAGCAGGATACTGCAGAAAGGATGACAGTGCTAAATACACTCTTTCTGTATGGAGGAAATTTGATCCAGGGAGTTTTTTCACATTATCTACATGTTCTGAGCTGGGTGGGAGCTTGTCAACTCAGATCTAGAGACTGATGCTTTGTAAAGATTTATGACATGCAGAATGGGTGGAGATAGACTCTCTTCTGTGAGGATGTTTTGGCTGTCCCTAGCTCCTTGTCCATCTCCTTGGAAACAGCTGCCTACCAGGCAGCATTTCAGATCAAGATTAAAAGTTGCAGCTGGATTCTGGAGCTTATTTTTGAGAATATCTTCTGCTACTTCACAGATAGATCTTTAAAGGAATCATCTAGTCCTGGGAAACCTGCGAAGATATGAACTTGCCCCAAGGTCTTAGAATTTGGCCTGAAAGAATTAGTTCATGGTAGAAATACAGCCAGTTTAAGACACATGCTTTGCCTGTGATTTACAGGTCACAGCGATTTATCTTTTCTTTGTTCAGCAGCTTCTGTTCATCTCTCACTTTCCTTTTCATTCTCATTTTCACAATAATTTATTCCCTTCTCACCAGTTCTCTCTTTGTCTTTATTCTTTTCTATTTCTTCTTGCTCCATAGCACCACTGGTATGCCAACAGAGAACATAACTCCTCAGCCTTACCACTTGCTCAATGCCTGCACCAAAAACGGTGTAAGGGTAGAGGGTTGTTTTGATAGTGGTGATCCACAAAAGGTGTACAAAGATATCAGGATGCAAATATATCATGACTTGTAACAGTTTGGTTCAGACAAATTGGCTTTTCAGTGTGTTGGCTGGCAGTGTGGAGTGGACGTATCTTACTTTATTTCTTTGCATTTTTTTTTCCTTTAAAACTTATCAGTTTACCTTTTGCACCTGAAATCCATCATATTTGTACATTTCTGTTCTGAATTTTTATTAATTCATTTGGGGCTTTCAGCTCATTCATGTCTTACTTAATGTTGGGTTGTTTCCAACCCCTGTAATGATAGTGCCAAGTAGTGTGTACTTCTCTTTTGCTGTATTTGTTATTTTGTTGTGGTCTAACCCAGCCGGCAGCTCAACCCCAGTATAGCCATTTGTACCCTGCCCCAACCCCCCACCCTCTCAGTGGGACCAGGGTGAGAATCCGAAAAAAAGTGAGAGTTTGTGGGTTGAGATAAAGACAATTTATTAGGACAGGAAATAAATGATAATAATAATAATTATTATAATAGTACTACTAATAATAATGTGTACAAGACAGGTGATGTACAATGCAATTGCTCACCACTCGCTGACTGATGCCCAGCCTATCCCTGAGCAGCTTAGTGTAAGCACTGCTCTACAACAATTAAAACATCACTGTGCTATCAGCATTATTCTCATCCTAAATCTAAAACACTGCACCATACCAGCTACTAGGAGGAAAATTAACTCTATCCTAGCCAAAACCAAGACATACCTGAAGCTTGTTTTCTGTTTAATCAGCATGAACTACCAAAATAACACATCTGAATCACATGTGCTGCAAATCTTTGTAGATTTTAATAATATTATTGTTCATCAGGCAATGCTGCTGGTTCTTGTTCTGTAATATGTTAGTAGAAGAAAACTAGCTCTTAGAAAAGAGAAGAATTTATATTGTTGTGGCATTTGATGTGATTCTCCTACTTGGATAAAATGATACATACTTCAAAACTTACAGCTAGTCAAAAAAATTGACAGCCCATCAGTTCAATGGCTGCATTGACCGCATTCCTCAGATAGTTTCATTCTCTGATGTTATTTATTTATTATGAAGCTCAGATGACAGCTTTTCACTGAGTCACAGAATCACAGAACAGTTGGTGTTGGAAGAGACAACTGGAGGTCAGCTGGTCCAGCCTCCCTGCTCCTACATGGCCAGAACCATGTGAATGTCTCCAGGGATGGAGACTCTACAACCTCTCTGGTCAACTTGTTCCAGGGCTCAGACACCTGTACAATCAGTGTTTCCTGATATTTAGACAGAACCTCCTGTGTTTCAGTTTATGCTCAGATCTTTCACTCACATATGTTTTCTTCCAGTTGTACATCAGAACAGAGATTAAAAAAAAAAAAAACTGTTAAAAAAAAAAACAACCCACACTTGTTGTAGATTAAAATGAGAGCTATTAATGTTACCACTTATTTGGCTATTTTTGGCTCTGGTGCTTGTTGCTTCATGTACCCATCCAAATCCAAAACATACTTGCTTACATACACTATTTCTGTGTGCTACAAAGTCATCCAAATCTTTCCAGTTAACCAAAGTCTGTAAATAGGATAATCTTGACTCAGAGAACTTGAGAAACTTAGCATGGAAATGGGAAATAAGGAAGTGCACAAAAAATCATACTATTTCTGTTTGTTCTTCCTGCCTTCATCAACATGCTATACAAACAGCTATGGATGATGGTTAAATTGACCAAATTTAACTCTACTCTTCAGTATCTAGAACTACTAAGCAGGGGTGTTTTGAAACAGTTTAGAGCCTGTGCTAAGTACTTCCATTCTGAAATAATAGAGAGCTATAAATGCTGAAATCATGTTGTGAAACGCCTTAAAGAAAAGTGAGTTTTTACTTCAGCTTTTTACTTCAGCTGCTTTCTGTGTCCCAAGTCTTGGGGGGAGGGGAGGGGGAGGAGGAGAACTGTGCACATCAGTGGAGCATTAGAGTAACACGAGTTTTTCTTCTCTCCCAAAAGTGAAAACATTTTGCGGTTATGCTCTATTATAATAATTAATCCATGACCTCTGGGTGGCCCAGCATTTTAAGGAACAGATATTTTCTTGCTTGACTTTAAAATGTTCATATTCCTCACTCAGATTTTCAAGGCTGGCTTCAAGCAATATTCAGTTCTGTGAATGCAAGTAATACTCATTAGACCTAAGACTATATCTGTGTGATTTTTCTCTTTTCAGTTCCGATATACAGTCTTCTGTACAGTGGGCCTTTTTTCCAGAGGTCAGCAAGATGATTAAAGCTGGAATAAATAGCCATGTGCATCGGAAAACTTTTCATCCCAAGGTGCTGGAGAGATCAGAGGGGGAGCTGAATGCTAAGTGTAGCTGTGGATTCTTCACAAACAGCTTGAAATGCCTTGCTTCATAACTTACCCCATGCTGCAATGAAAATGTGGTAGAAAAAAGTCTTAAAAGTACAGAAAGCACAGCTGTTAGGCTAACTGGTGCCAGTCAGATAATTTTGTAAGGCATCGTTCTGAAGTGCTGTCATTACATATGCAGTAGGAGAAAGACTGGGTATATGTCTTTGACTCAGTTAGGGTGTAACAC
Source organism: Cygnus atratus (assembly GCF_013377495.2). NCBI lineage: Eukaryota > Metazoa > Chordata > Aves > Anseriformes > Anatidae > Cygnus > Cygnus atratus. The sequence continues at coordinate 76,028,533 of NC_066396.1, forward strand.
AACCATATGCAGCCGACTTACAGTTCCTTCCAAAGCAGCAGTGATTCACACCACAGAAATCAAGAAATTCACTTGGTGTCGAAGCCAGACTACCACTTTTATTTATATATCACTTCACATAGTGTGGTTGAAATCTCTGAGGCATCCAGGGGCCTCTAATAACAGTGGAAATATAAAGCTGAAGAGGTTGGTGAGATATTTCCTTTCAGGTCTGAACTTTGTTGTGTCTCTTTGGCATGCAGAACATTTGCCTTTCTAGAAAACAGAGCAAGTCCAAGTTTTGGCACTGGAACAGACTTCCCGGGGCTGTGGTCACAGCATTGAGCCTGCCAGAGTTCAAGTGTTCAGACAGTGCTGTCAGATACAGTCTGATTTTTGGGTGGTCCTGTGTGGAACTAGGAGCTGGACTCGATGATCCTTGTCGGTTTATCCCAACTCAGGATATTCTATGATTCTGTGATTCTATATTTTTCTTGACTTTCATTGATTTATTTGTTTGCTTGTCTGTACATATTGCATAAGTATTTTATTGTTGTTCCCTGTTTCATTAGATCAGCAGTGCATGCAGAAATACCTTTACCTTTGTAAGGCTTACCAAGAGGAGTCTGCAGGGAAATCCCAGTAGCTGAAATTCACAGGAAGTTCCGCACCAACATGCGAAAGAATGTTCTTCTTCACAGTGAGAGTGACAGAGCACCGGAACAGGCTGCCCAGGGAGGTCATGGAAGTCTCCTTCTCTGGAGGTATTCAAGGCCCATCTGGACGCCTACCTGGGCAACCTGCTCTAAGGAACCTGCACTGGCAGGGTGGTTGGACCCGATGATCTCTTGAGGTCCCTTCTAACCCCTACAATTCTGTGATTCTGTGATTCTGTGAATTGTTTTCCGCTAGGAAAGGGCTTAGACTTTCCTGTTAATGCTGCAATTCATGCTCCATTCAGAGCTGGAAAGTTGGAAGGAGGCATTAGATTTCTGACTTCCAATATCTTCATCTTGGGTTCCTGTTTAGACAAACTATGTATGGAAATGCAGTAATCTTCTGTAGCTCCGCTTGTTCTCTCTCTTCACTTCCAGTATTATTAGCATGCAGTTTACATATACAAAGACTATGTGGTACTTTGCAGGTTTGAAAGTGATCTGGTGGTTGAGACAGAAGGGACACCACACTCCACTTTGTAACCAATTCTTCATGGTGAGCCTGTAGAGTACTTTGGCTTAGTATTCTGTCTGTTGCAGAGGTAAAGAGCTTTCCACCTTACATGCACCAACTTCATTCCTTGAACACATATGTCTGTATGATGATGTCTGGATGAAGAGAGATGTGATTGCATGTGACTGTTGAGAGAAGTCAAGAGATTGCTAGTTGGCATTTAAGAAAACAAAACATTCCCCTCAGTCCCCACTGGACTGAGGATTCCTCAGCCTGAGATTCATCAGCCTGAGACTCCTCAGCCTGCAGATAAGTGAAAAGACAACCTTACCTTTACCATCGCAAGGTTTCTGAGCAGTGTAACAGAGGCAGCTCTGTGAGCTTCCAGCTTTCAGATGACTTTTTCATTCCTTTTTTTCTAGATTCCAAACACCTATATTTGTATCCTGAAAGATAATTCTACTCTATTTCCCTTCTTAAAAATTTGTCTCCAAGGGAGGAACTACTGCTGGAGTTCCTCACCTAAGCATTTTCTTTTATCTTGGGTCAATGAATAAACAATAATTAATTTATTAAAGCTCAGTGGGGAGAATTCACCTCCTACTCCAACTTACTATCTTTTCTTCCTTTTACATGCATAAACATTTGCAATGGATGCAGATCATTGTTTCTTTCATTAATTTGCCTGACAGTGCAATCCAGAGAGGGTCTAGTTCTTCCATAGCTTAGGCAGAATTTGCTGTACTGTCACAAGAGCAAAAACTTTATTGAAGTGATAGTCTTTTTGTCAAAATGTAAGTTATATGGACCTGAATCTACCTTTCCTGATTGTAATAGAATCCAGTTTAGCCTTTTCCAGTCAGGTAGTACTTTCCAGTGTGAAAGTACTCAGCTAGAGTAACCAGGCAGAAAAAAATCAAGTATCATTTTATCAGCTGTCATTCTTTTTCTTTCTATCTGTAATTGGACTATCTTATATTAAATATTTTATTTTAAGGATAATATAAGAAGAAAATTCTCTTGTATGTACAGTCAGAGGGAACTGGGACAGGATTTTTATCTTTTACAGGTTGTATATCTCCTAGTCTGAGCCTCATGGCTAGGGACAAACCACCTTTGGCTACTAAACTGTAATTACCCAAGTTCTTCAAGCTAGTGAGAAAGTACTATGCTGTGTCATGGTATTAAAGATATTTTGCAACAGTATAACAGATTTCCAGGTAGGCTTCTGTTTCTGGCCATCCATGCTGGTTCATGTAGCAAGCAATGGGCTGAATAAGATTTCACTGAAGGCAACTGCTCCAAATATTCTACACTGGAACTGTGATTTCATATACAAAGAAAGGTTTTCCAAAGCTTTGACCATAAATCCCATTAGCAGAGAATAAAACGATGCCATACTTCAGTTTTCTTCTCCTTCACCTTTCAGATACTGCAAATAGTGATGTGTGGGTCTTGCAGCAAGTTAACGAAGAGTCACTGGAACAGAAAATATCTTGTTACCAGCTGGACCAATGTCTTGGCTCTCTTCGTTTCCACAATGCAGCTGGTGCTAGAACTGCCAAGCAAATTACTTGAGGCAGAAAGGATAACTGAGAAAGACACAAATATCCTTATGCCAGTCTGACACCAGCAATTACTAACTGAAATAATTAGACCTTTCTTTATCCAAAAACTATCTGTGTGAGCTTGAGCAGAAGCTTTAAAAAGATTTCTGCCAGGGTATGAAAACCTTGCAGAAGACTTACTTTTCTTCCCTTGCTTCCTCCTCCCATCTCTTTGCTTCTACTCATTCTCTGGATTATCAAAATAATCTGTATTCTAACACCGAGGATTAAGTAACTGTTTTGTTCTGATAAGTACAGAAAAATCATTTGTATTTAATCTGCTATTATAATACCAAATATTTTTGGCAACTGCCCAACCAAACAAAAAGTTTGGCTTTCTCTCATGCTCCTGTCTGAACTTGTTTTTACATTGTTCTGCGTATTTTGGCTTGTGTGTTAAAGTGTTATTCATTGGCCTAACTGGTTGACCCTTATCTGGTACCTAGACTGGTTGTATATTTGGGGATAAATTTATTATAAAAGAGTTATTTTGTGGGTGGAATGTTATTTGTTTCAGAGTTCTTATTAAGTTACTGAAGAGGGTTCAGGAAGGAGCAGAAAGTGTTTTGTTTGTTTGTTTGTTTTGTTTTGTTTGTTTGTTGTTTTTTTGTTTTGTTTTGTTTTTCTTTCATTCCTTCTTCCATCATTAAATTTCATGCCAGTTCTTCTAATCAATGACAGGCTCAGAGGAGATTTTTCACTTCTTTTGGCCTCCTAGACTTCCTGCTTTAGATACTAAATGGCATGTGCAGAAATATTTCAATCTCAGCATTTGCATTTAGCTGGAGAATTGTTTTGAAAAGCTGTGTGTTAGGAGGAAGAAGGCACATCTTATATGTTGGTATTTGAATCTAACAGAAAATTTGAAATTATTTTTCTTTTTTGAACAGAGCCCTCTTCTGCTAAGAGTCAGGCTAGAAGAATTGCCTAGAAAATATCTAAAGGACCTCAAGTTTCCTTCAGCTTCTGGCAGTACGATTGTGAAAATTTAAAAACAACATTTTTTTTTTTATTTTCCTTTGTTAAAATTACACTTAGAACAAGTGGGAGTCTGTAGATATCTGGTTAATACATGTAAATTTATCTAACAGGCCAGTGGAGGAGTTCAGAACAGAAAGTGTGTCTCTAGCATATCAGTCCAGTGGTTCGTTCATTCATTTCTACTTTTATTTCAGTGCAACTCCATTGACTCCTGTGTATTTTAAGTTAAGGTATTGAAGTCACACAGAAGATGTTTTGCTGCTTCAGAGGTTTCACAGTAGCTTTTCTGCATTTCACATCTTTTCAGAACTGTGCAGCAGTTGCAGTTGGTGCAAGTTTGGGAGGCACCCTTCCATGGATCCAAGTCAGTTTGGAGAAGGTTTTTATAGTTTAAATTGTTTGCAAACAAACATCACACCTCTAACTGACATGGTACTTGGAGTAGAGCTTCATACACAGGTATGTTTATGAAGAATGCTACAAATAACTTACACTACTTTCCACTGTCAACTATAGTGGAAGTACTTCACAGGAATATACACATTCATTGTGGTTTCAGGAGGAAATTATACTATATTTAAGTAGTGCTGTGTTGTGCTTGTTCTCTCTACATGTTATACACAGTGACAGTATGTTTGCCATCTGGTGTCTGAAACTTAAAAGAAGAGAGAGAAGACCAGAAAGAGAAGAGCTCACTGTTAGCACCTCACAGAAAGATGATGAAAAGACTCAAGCCTTAAACATAATTAATTTCTGCGTCGGTTATATTTGTGTGCATTCTTTTCCCTCATATTTATACGGAAAATGGACTCCCCACTTGCACCATGGGGCAAGAGTGTCCTCATTCTGATCAATAGCTTGCAATTTTGGGTGTTTTGAATTCCAACAATATCAAAAAGATGTTGCAGGCAAGTTCTGGCTGTTGTATTTCCTCTTTCTAAAGAGCAGACATAACCTGGAAATAGAATTTCCAGTAGCACAGACCTGGCTAGGGCACTTCACAGAACAGTGCGGCTGGAGAGGCAGGAGGTGGAGCTCAGTGGGAGTGGCTAACAGGAGCAGACAGTTGGCAGGTCAGCCCACTTTCAGCTTAGATGACAGCTTTCAACCTTCTGGATATGTAACAGAGATTTGGGACATGGCAAATCATAACTGTGAATGACGTCTTGTTACAGAAGAAGCTGCTAATAACCCTAGCTTCTTCGTTAGGGAAGTCTGAAGAAAACAAGAAATAACTTTGTTTCAGACTTTAGAAGGAAATAGTTAGTTGTGTGTGTTTATTCTAGTTTTTGCTTTAGCTTATTAGTGGAATATGGGGCATTTAACTACCTGATTCATTGTTTGGAAGTGGAAAGGAATAGTTCATAGAGCATAAAACAGGTTTGTTTAGTTTAATTTCCCTGTATTTCTTGTGAGGACACCTGCATTTGGTCGTTACCCTTAGAATTCTCTCCTTGCTCATTACTGCCAAGAAGAAAGTTACTGCCAAGAAGTCACTCCAGGAAGCTAAATATATGAATAAGAAAGCGTACAGGTAAACTCATATAAGTCCCCTACCCTTGAATACATATTCAATGAATACACTGCTCTAAACTACCACCAGGTTAGAGAGATCAAAGAAATTCAAGTAACCACCTAATTACAAGGTCTAACAGACCAGAATTCTCAGCCCTCAGCTGTTAGGTCTCTAAGCTTTGTACATAAGACATGAGAAAAAGTGAAGCACCTCAGAGCAATCTCGGAGATAGCGCTGTTTTCATCCCCTCCCTTGGAGGGTTTTAAGCCCTGACTGGACAAAACCCTGAGCACCCTCGTATGCCCCTGGGGCTGTGATCTTACAGAGATTCTGTGATAACACCATGGTTATTGCTAGGTCACACTGCTTTTACGATGAGAGTAACTTTCATATAATCATGGAATCATCTTAGAACAGCTTGGATTGGAAGAAATCTTAAAGTCCATCCAGCTACAACCCCCTGCCATTGGCAGGGATGCCACCCACTAGATCAGGTTGCCTAGGGCCTTGTCCAGCCTGGTCTTGGACACCTTGAGGGATGGGGCATCCACAACTTCTCTGGGCAACCTGTTCCAGTGCCTCACCACCCTCTGAGTGAAGAATTTCCTCCTAACATCTAATCTAAATTTCCCATCTTTTAATTGAAAAACACTCCCTGTTGTCCTATTATTGTCTGCTCGAGCAAAAAGTGGCTCTCCACATTTTTATAAGCCCCCTCTAAGTACTGAAAAGCTGCAATAAGGTCATCCCACAGCCTTCTCTTCTTCCAGCTAGCTGGACATCAGCAGCTCTCTCAGCCTATATTCTTAAGAGAGGTACTCCAGCCTTCTGATCATCTTTGTGGCCTTCCCTTGGACCTGCTCTATGTAGTGTGTTTACATGGCAAGGTTTTGGTAGCAGGGGACCCTAGGGGTGGCTTCTGTGAGAAGAATCCAGAAGTTGCCCCATGTTAGATAAGGGCCCTGCCACCGGCCAGAGAGAAGCCAATAAGTGATGTTGTTTGTGCCTCTGAGAAATCGTGTTTAAGAAAGGGGAAAAAAAAATGCTGAGGAACAGCAGTTGGGAGAGACAGAGGAGTAAGAGATAGCCCTGCAGCCCCCAGGTGAGTGCAGAAGGAGGGCAGGAGGTGCTCCAGGCATGCAGCAGCAGTTCCCCTGCGGCCTGTGGAGAGGCCCCTGGTGGAGCAGGCTGTCCCCCTGCAGCCCATGGGTCCCACATGGAGCAGATCTCCACGCTGCAGCCCGTGGCGGAGCCCCCGGTGGAGCAGGTGGATGTGGCCTGAAGGAGGCTGCTGCCTATGGAGAGCCCCCACAGGAGCAGGCCCCAGGCCAGAGCTGCAGCCTGTGGAGAGGAGCCCAAGCTGGAGCGGGGGTTCTGGGGGGAGCTGCCACCTTTGGGGGACTCGTGCTGGAGCAATTTGCTCCTGGGGGATGGATGGACCCTGTGGTATGGAGCCATGTGGAAGCAGTTCTTGAAGAGCTGCTGCCTGTGGGCAGCCCCCACAGGCTCAGTTTGGGAAGGATGGCATCCCCTGAGAGGGACCCCCATGGAGCAGAGGCAGAGAGTGACCGTGAAGGAGCAGAAGAGACAAAGCGTCAGGGACTGACCGCAGCCCCCATTTCCTCATTCCCCTGCACTGCTTGGGGAGGGAGGTGGAAGAGGGTGGATGGAGGGAAGGTGTTTTTGATTTCTTTTCTTTGTTTCTCACTTCTCTAGCTTGTTAGTAATAGGTAATAAAACTTACTATCTCCCTACTCTGAGTGTGTTTTGCCTGTCACAATAACTGTTGAGCAATCTCCCCCCGTCCTTATCTCAACCCTTGAGCCCTTTCTATCATATTTTCTCCTCCTTTCTCTTTGAGGAGGGGGAGTAAGAGAGTGGCTGTGGTGGACCTTGGTTACCCACCCAAATAAAACTACCACACTCTAACGGACCCACATCCTTCTTGAGCTGGGGCCCTCAGACCTGGATGCAGGACTTCAAGTGGGGCCTCACAAATGCAAAGTATAGGGGGGACAATCACCTCCCTTGACCTGCTGGTCACCCCTCTGGTGATGCAGCCCAGGATGCAGTTGGCCTTCTGGGCTGAAAGTGTGCACTGCTGGCTCATGTTGAGCTTTTTGTCCAGCAGAACAAGTCCCAAGTCCCTCTCTGCAGGACTGCTCTCAATGAGTTCTTCTCCCAGTAGTATTTTTGTGTATTTATTATTCTAGCACATGAGTGAGTTGCAGTTCTTAGTACATGTCACCTGATACCTTCCCTGGTGTGAAATGAGGCTCGCACACTTTTTAATGTGACCTTATCTAGCATTTTCCAAGCATTAATGTCAGTATTTGAGCATACTGAGTACTTTTAAAAGTAATATATGGGCATACTCTCTCAGCTTCACTTAGAGGTTAAGACTGTGCAGTGCATTTTCAGGTTCTTGCTCTGCTCGTTTGTTGGCTAAATATCTTAGTTACTACTGCTGACCTCCGTGGTGTGAACTGTCAGCTCCTTCCTGTGAATCAGGGAAGACTGTTGTTATTCTCTCCCATGTTTCTGCTCCTACTAGACTAGCTGCTGGCCTCTTCATAGACAGAGGCATTCTTCTTCTCTTTTGCCATGGGGAAAGAGCCTTTCCAATTTATAGTCAAGCCTTTGCTTCCCAGCTGCTGCAGCTGTTCCTATATTGCTCCTTCTGGTGCTCAGCTATTTTAAAGTCATCTGTCTATAGACTACAGCTGAATAGCTAATTAATTACCATTGTTACAGGCTAAGACTTAAGGAATCTTCTTTTTCACCCTCAGAGGTGAAAGTTTACTGCAGAAGTAACAAGGTATTACCCTGCTAGAGTGAAGGAACATAACAATGAGGAAGGAATGTATTAGGAATATGCTTATCTTTGAACAGCATGACACTAAAATCTCACATGAGTGAAGCAACACTGTTTTAAGAACAAGCTTCCACACACTCAACTTTTTTTTTTTTACTTTTTTGTTTTACTCCTTTTAAATGGGTGCTGCTTTGCTCTGTGCCAGTGGGGTGTAAAAAATGCAGTTAATTTCGCAACTTGATAGGAAGGAAAAACAGCAGAGTTGACATGAGGACATGGGGTATAGATTTTTCTGAAGTTAAAAAATAAAAAGTATTCTTTTCATACTACGTGAATATTATCAGCACAGTAGAATGCTTATCGTTCCTTATACTTTTTAGTAAGCTATAGAATACCTCTCTTCCCTTGGTAGCTCTTCGATTGTTTCATGGGCCCTCCCGCTGAGGCTGGCAACAGCTAACGATCCCTTTCCACTCTTGCTTTGACTTCACAGATCAGGACGACCACTAGGCTGATTCTCATGCTAAATGTGCACTCATGGCTGTTGGTGAGGGGGGAAAAGTGCATGCCAGTAGAGCAACAGAAAGATTTAAAAGTACAGAAACTGAACAGCTTGTGATTCTGTAACATCGTTTTAACAAGTGTAGATGCAATTGTCTCTCTTATGACCAAAGTGAAAAGCTACTGACAAGGACACAACTTTTAACTACCAATTGACACACTATGCAGTAGGGCTTTTTTTCCTTTATTCCATTTTGTGTTTAGCAAAAAGAAACATATCTCCCAATTGGTTTGCTTCAGTAGAGCTGAATACAGGTTATTTTTCCAGTTGTTTTTTTTTTTTTTTTCCAGGTTACAGGTTTTTTTTCCAACAACCATGAAACATCTTTTTTACTGTTCAGTAGCTCTAATGTTAAAAAATAAAAAAAATAATAAAAAATAATAATAAAAAAAGCAGCAGGTTGCTGTGTTGCTAAAGTCTCAGCAGAATAATAAACTCCTAAAGAATATTGACTTTATAGTTGCTTGGCTGAGGAGTCCCAGATTCCTATAGCATATAGCATATAGAGTTGAGATGACCATAAAGACTTTTTTAAAACTCATTCATTTCCTACTTATGCAAGAGGCCTCTTGGAAGAGCTTTAGTTTCCCACTTCTACTGACTTATTCCCTTAAGTGGGATGAGAATTGCCATCTATAGAGAAGGAAGAAAAAAAAAGGAAAAAGGAATAAAATTCGCTGGAGGCCTCAGTGTGGGCTGAAGACTTATTTGAGACAAGTGGCTGCTAGCTTCCTTCTCTTCAGCAATGGTTGTCCCAAGACTCATAGGCTGCACTTGCCCCATGAAACATTCTGAGGCAGTTTCCTCCACTCCTCTGAAGAACAGGAATGAGACATGCCTGCTGGATCCACGCCTAGTGCAGTGCCTTTTGCCCTGCTGTGACCAGGTTTCCATCTGAAACGTGTTTTGTGCAAAGAAGGAGACAGAGCACAGTAAGCCTTGTCAGCTCAGAAGAGACAGGAAGGCAGGAAGAGCTGTTCATCCTCCACCTTGCCTATTTCCTTTCCTTTTTAAATGGCTTCTTCTAATGTGGCATAAGTAACTAGAATAAAAAGAGGATTTATTCTAATTGCACTGAAAACATATGTATGTAGAACTATTACCATTTCCCTTACGGCATGAGAGCATTGGAGCTTTCACATACAGATAAAACTTGTGTTCAGAACCTGATAAAGTCCTCCCTGTGCTGAAGCAAACTGTCACTTATTGCTACCATGGATATGTTCCTTTCTCCAAATGGCATCACAGCAGCTGTGCTTTTAGAACTGCAAAACACTTTAAATGATGAGCCTCTTGGTATCCTAAATTTCCTCCTCAGGAACCTCCTTTAGTTTAAACTTTCCCAGACACAAGCCTAGTCTGGGCAGACTTCTTTATTCAATGTGTTTGTAAAAGTGTTCAACTATTTTGGATTAGGCAGGTTTGTGCGGGTGGATGTTTCCGCTGCTGTTGGTATTGTTGTTCTTGCTATTTCAAGTCTTGTTTTCTGTTTCCAGCAGGATCAATGCAACTGGTTTTCCAACTCAAAAATTTGGACCTTATTTTTCATGCAAATCACAAAGAACATATACTCTCTATTCCCTCCTGAATTTGGGGAGGAGATCTTGTCTTCATGCGCATAGCAGAAGCCAGCCCCACTCAACCCAGAGGTAAGCACATCCTTTTCTTCCCCCACCTTGCAGTCCCCAGAGGGCTAAACAAGGCATGGGCTGGGAAGGGTGCCTGCCCAAAGCTTCACAGGTGGGCAGTGCCAGTAGTAAAACTCAGCTCTCATGGCTCTGACTATGCTTTAAAAAGGCAGTTTACACCATTTCCCTTTACTTTCCCTTCTCCCTGCTCTCCCCTTAAAATAAATAAATAAATAAATAAATAGAATTAAAAATAAATAAATATATCATTTTCTTTCACGCTCCTGTTATCTGGGCAGCTCTTGCCATCTTTTTCATTCTTGATTTCTTCATCTAGAGCAGCACCAAGCACGGAGATCACATTCAAAATCAGAGTCAGGTCACACAAACTCTGTGAGCTTTGTGGGGCTATCACGTCACCATTTTATCTCTATGGCAGATAGACAGCAGCACCATTGCAAGGAGGAGAAGAAGAGGTATCCACTGCAAGGGACAGCAATCCCAGAGCAGAGGAGAGGCTCGAAAGAAGAAAGCTCAGGTTTGCCATGTGGCAAAATGGCTGCCAGCTGTGATGTTGATTTACTAGGGGGCACGCACATCTTAACCTGTGGTTAAGACGGGGTTGAGTATTACGCATTTCTCAGACTTAATCTGAGTGAATGTTTTTACTTGTGGAAGCCACAGCATGTCTCACACCAAACTGGTGTCTGAATGCTAAATGAACTTTTCAAAAGATGTTTTGTTGATTTTACTCGTCTAAGTTATTGATATAGACTAGGAAGCATTAGGAGTATGCATTTGAGTCTGTTGCATCCAATATTCCTTGGTGATTTTTATTTCTTGATCACTTTTCAACCTTTACAAAAAATGAGCAGACCCATAATATATTATGAAAGTGGAATTCATTGTAAGTATTTAAATTAATTTAAACAACAAAATGTGTAAAATTATAAGGGAATTATTTTAATTGTCAACCATTATGAATGGATCCTAGCCAATTTAATGATTCAGAAAAGTCTCAGAACATTTGTAGAGTTGGTATAGCAGGCAAAGTGAGAGATTTCTTAAATGTTAATGAAAAAGATTTACTCTGCTGCAAATGTATAGCCTGGTGTGTATCATTTGGCAGCTAAATACCTTAATCCACAAATTATGGTGATAATATTCTTCCGTACTGAATTTCACAGACTGTTGTTTGGCTGAACTTCCTAGGGCCAGCACCCATCACTGGAAAAGCCTAGCCTCAAACACTTAGAATTTTACAGAATATATTCTCATTCTCAATCTGACCAGAAAAAAAAGGATCATGAAATTGTCAGGAGGTCCTACTTATAGAGTCATTAAATCTCACCCTTTAAAAATGTGGAATGATCCCTTACAGTGAATTGTTAATTACAGCAACCTTGCCATATTTGATTAAGGGTAAGTTTTCTACGTTTGATATTAAGTGAAATGTAAATCCCCCTGCTTCACCATCAAAAACAATTTATTATATAGTGATTTATGTTGCATGAGATTTAACATATTCCACCCATAATTACTTGAAAGTCTCTTGCAAAACAATGATATATTGAATTATACGTACTTGATTTAATTTTTCAATGGGAATCTGGGAGTCCTTGAATTTATTCTGAAATAATTAGTGGTTTTAATTCCTTCAGAGAGCCTTGAAAATTTTTGACATTGATTTTCTCTGTATATTTCTCTCTACAGTTATTAAAAATGAAAAAATCTTTATAATAATGTGATTTTATGCTTTGTGATTCCTTTGATAGGTGGAGTTTCTCTTGTTGGTTTTATTAAAAACTTTGTTATTGATTGTCTGGAAATTAGAAACCAATTTGTAGAAGAGATGATCAGATTCATACTACGACTTTTCTTTTGTCTGTGAGTACCAACAGTCTCGAGACAGGGGCTGTATCTCATTTCTGTTCACTATCTAGCCTGGCAAAGTTCAGTCCCAGTTAGCAGCTGACAGAAACTAAAGCACAAATACTGTTTCCAGCAGTTTTATATGCACCCACGGAAAGCTTTACCTTATAACTTCTCTAGCCTTCTTGTCACTAGGTTTGCATGTCTGAATTGTTTATGTGCTGTTTCCCAGTAAGATTTGACTTTACCGCTTTCTGAGGAAGTAGTCTTAGCAGGAAGGCAAGAGGGATTTTGGAAATGCAGTGTTTTCATTGTGAAACATAGTTGTCTTTTAACAGTGGAAAAGCAAGTAACTTTTGCCAGCTGTGGAAAGGCTGTATGAGTGTAGAAGGAATCACTGAGCACTCTGACTTGAAGAGGTCTTAGCAGGTTCCCCTTATGCAAGCAAGGGGACATGCATTTAGGTGGAATTAGCAGTGGTTGTTCATTGTGGGAACAGGAGAGTAGGACATAATGCAAAGTGGCAGCTTAGTAGCAAAAGCAATGAGCAGAGACGAAATGAAATAAAATCATATAAATAGTGGGGATGTAATAGAGATAGAAAGTTGCAGAGGCATTTTAGTCATCAACTGCTTAATCCCATTTCTTGTAGATGGCTATACGTAACCTCTGTTTTTTCAGCGTTTGGATAGGATCAACAATAGTTTTTATCAGTATACTCAGTGGTTTTGTCAGATTGTAAGAAACAAAGTTATTTAGCTTGTAAAAGCTGAATAGAAGGACTACTTTAATATGTGACAAAGTATTACATACTAGTTGATAAGAACACTGAATAGAGCTCCACTCCTGCCTTTTGGCCCCAAAAGAAAAAGAGGAATGACTGATTCCAAATACAAGATAAGATTATTATTATTATTATTATTATTATTATTATTATTATTTCTTAGCCTTTGTTTCTTTCAGCAGTGTTATATTTGTTCTGTATTTAATCTAAATTCCCAGGACACTTAATAGAGGAAATTATAACAAAATAACCTTTCTTTTTTTTTTTATTTCTTTGTTTGTTTGTTTGTTTCTTTTTTTTCCTCCTTGTAGTTCCTGACATCTTATCCTGATTTGCTTCATTTAGCAAGAGGCAAAGATTTTTCAGAAGAGCCTAATTATTTAGGTCCCTTGATGTTTAAATTCATGAGCCAAGAAGTTTTGAGTGGGCTTGGTTTTCAGGAAGCTATTAACAGAAACTAATGTGGAGCTTGCAGAACTGTCAGCTATTTAAGTGTGAATGTCCACCTGTCCCAGAGGGGCCAACTGATTTCAACTATCCATCCTTTGGAAATAAACTCATTCTAAGACTAATTCTATCATTGTTTCAGTAGAAAACTTTACAAGCACTTCTGAAAATCCCACTGATACTATCACTGAAGCATCTGGGCTATACAAAAACCAGAAAGGAAGTGAATTTCTACACAGGTAAGGATGAAAATTAGCAATCTAAAAGATGACCAGTATTTAAGAGCACAGAATGCTGGTAACTATCCTCTGAACTCATAGATATTTAGAGTACTGTTGCATGGTTAAGGCATGCCATTTTATCCCATGACAATAGGCAGAAAAGTCAGAATCATACAAGCTTCTTCCATAAACCTGTATCCCTTTGACTGGCCTCTCTTCCTCTTTTCATCAGGTGCAACTTCTCTAGATGAAAAAATTAAACCCAAATGTGTATTTTTATGCAGAGCTGGGACAATCTATAAATCTGTCTTCAGACTCCAGTTGCCCCCTTGCTCTGGAGGAAGTCTAAAGCATGTTCTATCCAAAACCTTACTTCTGTGAATGCTGCATCACCTGCACCCCACACCTGTCTGAATGCAAATCTGCTGAAAGCAGCATTTCCATCCATCTCTCCATGCCATATGGGTGTACAATAACTCCAAGAAGTCTTGTACAGGAATTTTTCAGCAGCCTTCTTTCGCCAAAACCTCAGCAGCAATTTCATGGCACAAATGTGGAGTCACATTCTTCTCTGTTACTGAAAGAGGAGATAAATACAGAGAAAGCATTGTGGTTTAACCTGGTCAGCAGCTAAACACCACACAGCCGTTCGCTCACCCTCCCCCCTCCCTCTCTGGGATGGGGGAGAGAAATGAAAAAGTGAAGCCTGTGAGTTGAGATAAAAACAGTTTATTAAAACAGGATAATAATAATAATAATAATAATAATAATAATAATACGTACAAAACAAGTGATGCACAATGCAATTGCTCACCACCCACTGACCAATGCCCAGCCTATCCCAGAGCAGCTGGTCCCCTCACCCCGGCTAGCCACCCCTATATATTGTTTAGCATGATGTCAGATGGTATGGAATACCCCGTTGGCCAGTTTGGGTCAGCTGTCCTGGGTCTGTCCCCTCCCAGCTCTTGCTGCATCCCTAGTCTGCCTGCTGGCAGGACAGAGCAAGAATCTGGAAAGTGCTTAGTATAAGCACTGCTCTACAGCAATTAAAACATCAGCATGTTATCAGCCCTCTTCTCATCCTAATCCGAAACATAGCACCCTACAAGCTACTAGAAGGAAAATTGACTCTATCCTAACTGAAAGCAGCACATATATCCACCCCTTATTCCATACCATTTATGTCATGCTCAGGTTACACTCTTTCCAATACATTCTAATTAGTCACCATTTTCATCTATGGTATATAACAGTCATGGTAGTGATGACATACAGTATTATATAATAATTAACATAATACAATTCAACTCATGGGCTATTCTCACCCAGTATTAAATCCCCTTGAGGTACACACTGAACCTCCCCATTCTTTTGCATTACCCACCACGTGCATCCAGGTCCCTGAGCAAAAACAATCCCAGGAATGCGTTTGCCTTTCCCTGAGGCAGGAGTAGCCCAGACTGTTTTACCCAGAATGTTTCATACGTGCACTACAGGAACTTTATCCCCTTCTACAGTACGTAACAGGTTTGATTGGGCAGTTCCAGCTTGGTTGGCAGATCCCCTAGTATTGATTAACCAGGTGGCCTTTGCCAAATGCGTATCCCAATTTTTGAATGTCCCAGCACCCATTGCTTTCAATGTAGTCTTTAACAGTCCATTGTATTGTTCAACTTTCCCGGAGGCTGGTGCATGATCGGGGATGTGATACACCCACTCAATACCATGTTCTTTGGCCCAAGTGTCTATAAGGTTGTTTCGGAAATGAGTCCCATTGTCTGACTCAATTCTTTCTGGGGTGCCATGTCGCCATAGAACTTGCTTTTCAAGGCCCAGGATAGTGTTCCGGGCGGTGGCATGGGGCACAGGATATGTTTCCAGCCATCTGGTGGTTGCTTCCACCATTGTAAGTACGTGGCGCTTGCCATTGCGGGTTTGGGGGAGTGTGATGTAATCAATCTGCCAGGCCTCTCCATATTTATATTTCAGCCATCGTCCTCCATACCAAAGGGGCTTTGACCATTTGGCTTGCTTGACTGCAGCACGTTTCACAATCATGAATAACCTGTGCTATAGTGTCCATGGTCAGGTCCACCCCTCGATCACGAGCCCATCTGTATGTTGCATCTCTACCTTGATGGCCCAAGGTGTCATGGGCCCATCGGGCTATAAATAATTCACCTTTATGTTGCGAGTCCAGGTCCACCTGAGCCACTTCAATCTTAGCAGCCTGATCCACCTGCTGGTTGTTTCGATGTTCTTCATTAGCCTGATTCTTGGGCACATGAGCATCTACATGGCGTACCTTTACAACCAGGTTCTCTACCCGGGCAGCAATATCTTGTCACAATGCAGCAGCCCAAGTGGGTTTGCCCCGGCGTTCCCAGTTGTTCTGCTTCCATTGCTGTAGCCACCCCCACAGGGCATTTGCTACCATCCATGAATCAGTATAGAGATAGAGAACTGGCCACTTTTCTCGTTCAGCAATATCTAAGGCCAGCTGAATGGCTTTCACTTCTGCAAACTGATTCGATTCACCTTCTCCCTCAGCAGCTTCTGCAACTCGTCGTGTAGGACTCCATACAGCAGCTTTCCATCTCCGATGCTTTCCCACAATACGACAGGACCCATCAGTGAACAGGGCATATTTCTTCTCATTTTCTGGTAGCTTATTGTGCAGCGGAGCTTCTTCAGCACGGGCCACCTCCTCCTCTGATGATATCCCAAAGTACTTGCCTTCTGGCCAGTCCATAATCACTTCCAAGATTCCTGGTCGACTGGGGTTTCCTATTCGAGCCCGCTGAGTAATCAGTGCAACCCACTTGCTCCATGTAGCATCCAGTTACATGATGTGTAGAGGAGACCCTTCCTTTGAACATCCAGCCTAGTACTGGCAGTCAGGGTGCCAGGAGGAGCTGCGCTTCAGTACCAACCACTTCCAAAGCAGATCGAACTTCTTCATATACTGCCAATATCTCCTTTTCAGTTGGAGTGTAGTGGGCCTCAGATCCTCTGTATCCCCGACTCCAAAACCCTAGGGGTAGACCTCGAGTTTCCCCAGGTTCTTTCTGCCAGAGGTTCCAGGTGGGACCATTCTCCCTGGCTGCGGTGTAGAGCACACTCCTTACATCTGGTCCTATTTGGACTGGCCCAAGGGCTACTGCATGAACTATTTCCTGCTTAATTTGTTCAAAGGCTTGTCGTTGCTCAGGGCCCCATTCAAAAGCATTCTTCTAATGGATTACTTGGTCCAGAGGATTTACAATCAGACTGTAATTTGGAATGTGCATTTTCCAAAGCCCCACGACACCTAGGAAAGTTTGTGTTTCTTTTTTGCTAGTTGGTGGAGACATAGCTGTTATTTTGTTGATCACATCCATTGGGATTTGACGACATCCATTTTGCCATTTTTTTCCTAAAAACTGGATCTCTCGTGCAGGTCCTTTGATTTCATTCTGTTTTATGGCAAAATCGGCCTTCAGAAGGATTTGGACTATTTTCTTCCCTTTCTCGAAAACTTCCTGTGCTGTGTCACCCCACACAATGATGTCATTGACGTACTGCAGATGTTCAGGAGCTTCCCCGTGGTCCAGTGCAGACCGAATCAGTCCATGGCAAATGGTAGGGCTGTGTTTCCACCACTGGGGCAACCGATTCCAGGTGTATTGAACACCCCTCCAAATGAAAGCAAACTGTGGCCTGCACTCTGCTGCTAGAGGGATGGAGAAAAATGCATTAGCAATATCAGTTGTGGCATACCACTTGGCTGCCTTTGATTCCAGTTCGTACTGGAGTTCTAGCATGTCCGGCACTGCAGCACTCAGTGGTGGCGTGACTTTGTTCAGGCCACGATAGTCCACTGTTAGTCTCCACTCACCATTAGACTTTCGCACTGGCCATATGGGACTATTAAAAGGTGAATGAGTCTTGCTGATCACTCCTTGGCTCTCCAGTTGACGAATTAGCTTATGGATGGGAATCAGGGAGTCTCGGTTGGTGCGATATTGCCGCCGGTGCACAGTTGTGGTAGCGATTGGCACTTGCTGTTCTTCAACCCTCAGCAACCCCACAACAGAAGGGTCCTCCGAGAGACCGGGCAAGGTAGACAACTGTTTAATGTCATCTGTCTCTAAGGCAGCTATGCCAAAAGCCCAGCGGAGCCCTTTTGGGTCCTTGAAATATCCTCTTCTAAGACAGTCTGTGCCAAGGATGCACGGATCATCCGGGCCAGTCACAGTACGTTGCTTTTGCCACTCATTCCCAGTTAGACTCACTTCAGCCTCCAATACAGTTAACTGCTGGGATCCCCCTGTCACGCCATAAATACAGATGGGTTCTGGCCCTTTATAGCTTGATGGCATTACAGTACACTGTGCACCAGTGTCTACTAAAGCCTTATATTTCTGTGCGTATGATGTGCCAGGCCACCAAATCCACACAGTCCAATAAACTCAATTGTCCCTTTCCTCCCCCTGGCTGTAGGCAGGGCCCCTCTAATCCTGGTCAGAATCTCCGTTTCTGTGTCTAAAGGACTGCCTGCTAGAAGTTGGAGCAGCAAGCTTTTCAGAGAACCCCTTTCTCCCGATTGTTTTCTTTTGCAACTCACATACCCATGCCTCTAGGGTTGAGGTAGATTTTCCGTTCTATTTTCTCATGTCCTCTCCATGGTCACGTAGGTAAAACCACAGGGTGGCACGGGGTGTGTACCCACCATATCATCTTCCTTGCACAGATGAACGCTTACCCCTGATAGCTGAGACACTGGTTTGTGCAGGTGGGGATAAAAAATAAACTCTCTTTAAGTTGGTGGGCCTCTTCAGAAAGTTTCTCCACAGCTGAGACACAGGCCTGTGAGAGGAAGAGGAGAGACTTTCTTTGTACTGCCAGAGTTGTTTAGCTACTTCTTCCACTGTGGATTCCTCATCCTCTTTCCAGGCCATTATTGCCAATGAGCTGGCATATGATGATGGTGCACTCCGTACAAACTTCCGCCACATGGGTCGTGTACACTTGACTTCATCTGGATCTGTGGATGTTTGTCCGTTGTCTAGGTCCTCATAAGTCACCTCCCGTACAGCTAATTCCCTCAGGTACTGGATTCCCTTCACCATAGTGGTCCATTTGCCTGGTAGACATACAAGTTCTTCCTTGAAGGGATACTTTTCCTTCACAGCTGACAGGAGACACTTCCAGAGGCTGTAAGGTCGTGTTCCACCTCCAATTGCTTTGTCAATGCCTGCATCTCTAGCAAGGGATCCCAGCCGCCTGGCTTCCCTGCCCTCTAATTCCACACAATTGGCTCCAGTGTCCCAGCACCGGAGCAGCCAGGTGAGAAGCTGCTCACCTATGCAGCAACCAAAATCTTTTCGCACGTCTCGTAGCTCACGCTGGTATAGGTTTCGGGTAGTTACTGTTGCTTTTTCGACATCCTCATCTTCATCCTCCTGCACCTCTGATGGCCCAGCCTCGTCTTCTCGATACCTAGACCTAGCAGAAGACTCTCTGCGTTCTAAACGACCTGAATTTCTATACCATTTTTTTAACCTTGTCTACAGGGGCAACTTGCACTGCTACAGCTCGTTTCTCTGACCTAGCTACAGGGCCTGCCACAGGGATTGGAATACACGCTGGGCCCATCACAGAGGTTGGAGCGGCTGCAGGAGCTGGAGCAGCTGCAGGAGCTGGAGCGGCTGAGGGAGCCGGAGCAGCTGCAGGGTCCATCGTAGGGGTTGGAGTGGCCATTGGGCCTGTCACAGGACTTGGAGTGGCCACAGGGTCTGTCACTAGGTTGATAGTAGCATCAATTGCAGCTCGATAGGTATAGGCCAGACCCCAGCATGCTACAGTGATTTGTGTCTCTTTGGAACTGCCAGTCATGACAGTCATGATTTTTCAAGCATTCTACCAGTTTTTTAGGATTTTGCAGCTGTTCAGGAGTGAATTTCCAAAACACTGGAAGTGCCCACTGCTCTAGAAACCTGCCCATATCCTCCCACACTCCCTGCCACTCACAATTATCCCGCCTTAGGACAGATCTCCGGATGAGATTCCTAAGTAGTTGTTTAACCTTAAACAAAACCTGAAGCGCATTCAGGAGACATAACAATAACACCATGTTAGTCTGAACATCCCAAGGATATTCAACATCTCGGAGAAATTTTGTAACTAGCTCGGGGGATAAGAGGGTGGTGAAGGAGAAAGGGAGAGTGAACAAGTAGGAAAAAATATCTTCACCTGTCCCCTCCACAGATTGGCTCCCTGACGAAAAAAGGCAATAGGTGTAATTGTTAATAGTTTCTGAGATATGGTTTCCGAAGTATAGAGTCGACGACAGTGCTGAGTACAAATACCAGGTTAGGGTCATGACCAGAAATTTCATCATATCATAAGCCATTGTTACACTGCATAGTACCATAACAATCTTAAACCAGGGCCCAGAAAGGATAAACAGCACGACAGGGAGCACATACAGTAAGTAATGTGCTATAAAACTCAATTTGGAAAACAGGCACAGCAGACTTGAGATTAAAGCAATCAACATTGTGAAAGTAACTATTAAGCAGGTATAATATTTATACCAGTTTTAGTTTAACACACTCTGGTCAGATCTGTCATTATCTCAACCCTTCGAGCCCCACTTTGGGTGCCAAAAAGACTGTTGTGGTTTAACCTGGCTGGCAGCTAAACACCACACAGCCGTTCGCTCACCCTCCCCCCTCCCTCTCTGGGATGGGGGAGAGAAATGAAAAAGTGAAGCCTGTGAGTTGAGATAAAGACAGTTTATTAAAACAGGATAATAATAATAATAATAATAATAATAATAATACGTACAAAACAAGTGATGCACAATGCAATTGCTCACCACCCACTGACCAATGCCCAGCCTATCCCAGAGCAGCTGGTCCCCTCACCCCGGCTAGCCACCCCTATATATTGTTTAGCATGATGTCAGATGGTATGGAATACCCCGTTGGCCAGTTTGGGTCAGCTGTCCTGGGTCTGTCCCCTCCCAGCTCTTGCTGCATCCCTAGTCTGCCCGCTGGCAGGACAGAGCAAGAAGCTGAAAAGTGTTTAGTGTAAGCACTGCTCTACAGCAATTAAAACATCAGCATGTTATCAGCCCTCTTCTCATCCTAATCCGAAACATAGCACCCTACAAGCTACTAGAAGGAAAATTGACTCTATCCTAACTGAAACCAGTACATTTTACTTCTGAGTAATTGTTTATTCTTATACATCTCAGAGGAAAAAGAAAGTCAGCACTCTGGTTCTTCTCAGAGACTTAACTTCTGTGGGATATCTGAACAAGATCTAATAAATTTATGGGAATACCAATTCACTGGGGCACTAATAATTTGTACTAAAAGGTTTGGTTAGCAGTGAGAAAAAAAAAATATATATATATACATTGCCTACCACAAGACGAAATACTCTCAGGAAAATCTAAAGTGAAATTCAAAAGTATTTTAAAAAGAATTCAATAGCTTGTAGGCTGTTTTTTGAAAATATTTGAAACTGTATAATATCCAGAAATACATCCACTATATTTTTTACCCAAAGGATTATTGTTTTGATACTAACGAGGTGAGAACAGGGAAAAATGGATCGTTTCCAAACCATGGATGGGTTTTTCAGTTAGCAGCTTAGGGAGTACCATTCTAAACTTTATAACTCAGTTTCATTTTTTTTTACTTAGGAGATCGCATTCCATTATGTGGATGTCTGAAGTATTCATAAAATTCAATACCAGAAGTTCAAGTACTTCTTTAGAAAGACCAATCTACATAAACCATAACAAAATACTACAAAGTTTTCAAGTTTACTTCTTCATTCTGCAATTACTGAAATGCGCTGAAAAACTGAAATATTTTGGCAATTTTAAATAACTGTTCTGTTAGACTTATTCTATGTATAACATCTTTGCAATTGCCATACATTTTAAACATGGTGAGCATTGTTATGAAGACTGTTCAATGAATTAATAATTGCCCATTTATTTTCAAGTACTAATAGTAAATCCATAAAGTTTTAATATGTTAAAATGATTATAGGACTCTATTGCCTGTGTAACACCTAGATAAAAACTAGATTGACCAGGTTGATTTTTCCTTCCTGCTTGCTAAAGCACATATTTTTATCAGCCAGCAATTAACCTTTATTAACTGCTTTATTAAAACTAAATACCTATTTATGAGAGCTTATTTGAAGTGTAAAAGCTTTGCATGCCAGAATGTTTTTCAGTTTGACAATTTTTTTTCAATTAATGTCTTTGCTATTCAGCATTTTAGGCAACAGTCAAAAAGGACAGCAATGCTGTGAATAATAACAAAGGAAGTGTTAGAATGACAATATTGTACTGAAGTAACAAACTTGCTGATTACTTGATAAATGTGTGTTGTCAGTGAGATCAGGATTGAGATTTAATTTCTGTGTTTTTAATCTCTTCTCGTGAATACAGGAGATAACTCTGCATGTCCTTTTTTGAAAGGTTTTCTCAACATGGCTTCAGTTCAAGAATCACGGCCTTCCAGTGCAGGTGTGTCTGTTCAGTTTATGAATACTGCAAAGATTTTTCATTTTTACCAGGATTTCATAATTTCATATTGCAAATGCATTGGAACAGTTTAAGACTGATACCCTTCTTCAGTGGATGGCGTGTTTAAAGTCTGCTCTAAGTGCAGCTATTTGTGGTACTGTTATTAGTTGATAAAATTAATGCAAACCATTTTAACTCAAGTAGTACTTAATTGAGAAAATTTTGTCAAAAGAGAAAAAAAATGTAAAAGTAAGCTGGTCAGATTTCAGTTTTGCTGCTTTGTTTCTTAACTGTGTTGAAAATGTAATACCCTGCAATAGCGCCTGCCTTTGAAGCAATTCCCAGCATTTTTGTGTTGGGATCACCTGTATTTACAGCAAGGAACTCACAACGTGTTGCTCAGACAACTTTTCCAATTTCCTTTAAGTAATTAGAAGTGCATGGTTTTTAACCAGGTATTTGCAGTGTTGAATGTCATGTTGAATGGTGTGTACTTACTATTATATAGAGCTGCAAGTAATTGAAATTTTCGTTGATTTTTTTTCACCTTAATTAAACTCAGATTAGAAACATCAGATCAACTTTCAGCTGATGAAAACACAGACAAAAAACCTCAGGACACCAAACCTCCTCCAAGGTGTTTAAGACCATCCTAGGGAGCAAAAAAGTTTCTGAGTTATGCCTTTTCAAAATCAACATCCTGTTAGACTGAGATATTCTCTTTTCCTGGTTAACTGATTGTTTAGCTTCATTTGCACAAAGCCAATCCTTTCCAAATGATCCTGAAGGAATTAAATGTCTTTTCTACTGTGAATTCAAATCCTGGGGATGTGGAGAAGCTATGACAAACTTGGTTACTTTAACTAAATATATGTATTAAAATAAATTTTCTTCATCTATTTGACTTACTGATTTGGGGCAGTAATAACAAATTGGATTTAAGAAAGATACCATCTAATAAGACAACAATTTTTGAAAATGTACATTATCTGTGCAGCTAGTAAAGGATGAACAACAGGCTGTGAGGAATGATTGCTGTGAGGAGCCCTGATGAAAGTCACTTACCTCATTTCTCCAAGTACAGAACCAACCTTTGGAGCACAGGAGTAATTTCCATGATTTTCTCAATTTGCTTAGCACAACACTGCACATTTTCCTTTAATATATATGAAAAGTATCAACTACAAATTGCTAGAATCTCAATTCCACACAGTAAACACCCTGTAATCACGTATAGATCTTGTTTTGTGCCTTATCTGGACCTGCAATGCTGAGGTTCCAATCTCACAATCTTTAGTAATGTAAATAACAGAGAGAAGCTGCAGTCTGCAGATGACAGGATTGTGCTTTGTTTTGCCTGATTTTATAAATTATGAGCATACTTGTAGTTGATATTTTAAACAGGCTAGCACAGTGAATTTTTTCAGTTTTTAATTTTTGTTTTTGTTTTTGTTTTGTTTGTTTGTTTTGTTTGTTTTTCTCTGGATTAGTTCAGTTGGTTCGGGCAGAGGAAAACTGAAGGAGTTATGCAAGGAAAGAAATCAAAAAGAGCATGAAAGAGACTAGTGTTTAAGCAAGTACTTCACTTTTGAACCTCTACCAGGGAGTAGATTGCCTACAATCTCTAGGATGCCTCAGGTGAGAAAACAAAATGTCCCTTATAACTAAGACTACATTAAAGATGGAGATGGCGAGAGAAATCTCCGAGGAGAAAAAACATATAGGAAACTCACATAAGGGTTTGCGAATAAAATGTCTTTTCATGTTTTTGAGTTTGGCACACTGTACTGTTTTTTATTTATCATCTTGGATCCATTTCTGGAAGTTTTATGGAGTGCCTACATGAACTATTCTTGTTGAGCAAGCTTGAAAGTTTTGTTCTTCTGCAATATCATGTAAGGTTTAAGTTAACAGAGGGAACTTAATGTGAGTTACTAGAGGGTTAAATGTCCTCTTTGTCATATTTTCGGACTCTATGTCATACCCACAACTGCCTATAATTCTCAACTGAAATGCCACAGATAAGATTTAATACCCTTGCAAATATTTTGAAGAAGGGGTTTATTTGCAAAGAAAGATCTTATTAGCAACTACTATGTATCCATAAACTTAATGGAATATAAGGAAGAATAACATGTAAAGGAGCACAGTACGATTTATCCTGTTTTTATTGGATTGTTTGAATAATTCTGAAGTACTGAAATAGGAGTAGTGTGAAGTACCAAACTGAGTAAGAATGGCAATACCTTGTAGAGGCTTCAACTGCCTTTGATCTTTCTTGAAATTTGTGTCCATTCTCTTCCAAGTCTAGGCAATTTGAAAATTAGGGCAAAGATCCAAATATTTAAAAATAGTAACTCTCCAAACATGCAGAAAGATGTCAGCTAGGTTTTTCAAAATCCTAATTGGGCAGTTGATAATGAGAATGGCTATATAATGAAAATATGAATGCAAATGAGAACTAACTTCTAATGATTTTCATCACAGCTAAGTGTTGGAGCACTGAAAATCCAACTAGACCACAAAAGGAACTAGGCGCTACAACACTGAAAGTTAGAAGTCTGCAAGAAAGATCTAAAATGCATAAAGGAAGAAGAGTGTCTTTTAATGGGTTTACTAAAAGCAGGAGTGGAAACCTGCATCTTCTAGATATGTAAAGCCTACAGTCCTATGTAACCAAGAGTTTAAATACTTAGGTCTGATCTTGTTGTGAAATAACTAGTGCCTTCCAGAAAAATGTCACTAGACACCTGTAAATATTGAGGTGTTTTCTAAAAGGTTTTTGCCACTTATATGAGTCTAACCTTGTTAAGAATATGATTTTGTAAACATTTCAATCTAATATATATGCCATAGATTACCTTTCCCTAACGAAATACATGTGCTCACCCACCCACATAAACACAACCACACAAATTTCCTTATCTTCACTGGAGAATGGAAGTTCTGGGAGTAAATTTCTGCCTAAAACTACTGTGAGAATTATGCTGGCTGAGGGTCAGTTTGGATGTAGTCTGAAATAAGACTTTCCACTACATCTCCCACTTAATTTATATTGGAGTCAGATATCCTCTTCTAGTGAAGAGACCATATCTCCAGATGTTCGTGTTGGCTAAAAGTTACCATCCACTCAGATATGCTAGGTGAACTGCTTCTACCTGTACTCCTGAGAACTTGTTTTGCTAGATGTGCCTGTTTATCTTGAACAGTTCAAATTTGGTGTTGGTTGGTTGGTGATTTTTTTGTTTGTTTGTTTTTGTTTTTGTTGTTTTTGTTTGCCAGCACTATTAATTTTTTATTTAAGTATGTCAGAAAAGGTTATTGTGTTCTGTTTGATGAGTTTGGGGCCTGAATTTTTAAGCCATGCCTTGAAGGAATCAGTGTTGACATTCCCATTTCTCCCTGTGCTGAACAGGGATGCAAGCAGACACACATCCATATAGGGAACAGAATACTTTTATGACTCTCCTGGATTCAAACCAGGACCTTTTCCAGATTTCTGCTACTTCCAATCTGCAAAAACAAAGCAAAAAAAAAAAAAAAAAAACTTAAGAAATTCTGGAAAACACTGATTTATTTTGAAGTTCAGATTCTCGGTATTCTAAAATATTTGTTCAGTACCATGTTGGTGTTAAATTTTTCAAAAAGGTTAAGTTCATGATTCATGATAGGACTTCTAATGAAATAATTGATCATGTTGAAGTTCTGTTTTAATTTGTCTCTATTCATATCTCTACTGTTCTTGCAATCAGACTTATAATTAACATTGAAGCTCTTGGTTCAGAAGATTTGTGTAAGTGAAGTTTTGTTTATGAGACTCCCTCAGTTAAAACAAGTCTGTATATCATTTTCAGAGTACCTTTATTGCTTTTGTTGGTGCATATTTATGAAGTGTTTTGTGAGGACAAAGAAGTCATATTGTGACTAGAAGCTCTCTTGAAGACTAAGACTGGGATTTTCTGGAAGAATGTATCTTTCCAAACTGGAGAAAACACAGAGGAGTGAACACAGTATTAAAAGCAATATCATTTAACAGCTGGCAATAGTGTAAGGTGCATTATGGCTATATATTCACATTCAGGAGACTTGTGCAAAGCAGAAGTCCCCATTTACTGCAAGCATTTATGCCTGGGGTTACAGTCATGAATGGGAATATTTCAGTGAATGCTAGACTGCATTTGTAATAGTTTGCCATTGTCATAACATTCCTTCTGAAACTGTAAGGGGAGTGTTTTCAGTCTGAGTTGCTTTTGGTTTGTAAATAGATGACAAAAAAAAGGAAAGAAAAATGACTAATGATCTTTTCCTTTCATCCTGCGTTATTTTCCTTGTGATTGCAAAGGGCTACTTTTTAGAATATCTGAATATCCTTTGAAAAAAGAAACGATCTCATCCCCAGAGTTCAAATAAGGGTGATGTGCAAACTAACGGTGGTCAGAGGCAAATGTTGTACAGAAAAAAAAAAAAAAAAAAGGTATGCAGACCAGTTTCCCCTTGTCTGAATGAATTCAAGATTCTATCTTCTCATCTGAAAAGCATCTTGCTGCATAAAGATGGTGAATATAAGCATATAAGTCCTACACAGCAATAAGGGAAGGTCTTCCTCTGCTCCTCCTGATACTATAGAGCTTACAGGGCTATAGATGTCTTACTTTTTGACTTAAAACTCATCAAATTCCACTGTTTATGCCCATAATACCTGAATTTTTAATGCAGTTGTGAGAAGCTTTTTGCGTAGTATGCATTTAATCCTGAGTGTGATACGAAAAATAGGTATCAACATACATAACATCTTCTAGATTCTCAGTTTTATAACCTGAGGAATTGGTTAGTTAACGTGTACATTCTTCTAGTTTGTTTCACCTGTATATTTAATACTGTCCCCCCAAAAATGCAGTACCATTTTGCTTCTATATCATAAATCAATTTGGGAAGAACTGTTGCTTTTTATCTTAGTACCAACAAAATGTTCCTCAACTTTTAAACATAATATTACCTAGTTGCTTGCTCTCCTGTCCATTTGATATAATGACAGTGTGATTTCAGGGATGTGTTTAAATTAGTAAGTGAAGAATTTGATTCTGACACCTAAATATCCTAATAATTTGCTCCATTTGAGGGAACATGCAATAAGTAAGGAATCTGACAGAGTACATGATGTGTCTTGTTCCCTTCCTGATCAACAATTTCTGGCTTACAATCAGTTTTTATGTGACTTCTGAGAATAGTTTATACTTAAACCTTTGTGAAAATCTTAGTATGTTGTCCACACCAAAAGATGACTACATATAAGCTTCCTGCAGTACTGATACTGCTAGGACAAAATGTTCTATAGATGTTCCTAGTAGAATATTTATCAATTATGCTGTTTTATTTTTTAGTAAAAGTTCCTTATCCAGCAGTTAAGGTGTTCTGAAGAATTGTGAGTCATCTGTGGGTTTTATTTTTTGTTTTTGTTTTTCCAAGGTGCAATTAATACTATGAAATTGTGTGTCTGTGTGTTTCTCCCTTGTGTGTTTGTGCACATTCATGGAGGTGGAAACCCTTGTATAATCAGAATGTTCCTAGCAGCAGCCCTCTCAACTCCTTGCTTTGCATTCTGACTGCCTAGAAGAATATTAAGAAGTTAATGGCAATCCATAATGGTAATACCTTTATACCATTTCTTGTTTCCAGGCCTCTCATAGTTCTTGACTATAGAAACAGCTGACACATAAACTGATAAACCATTTTTTTACTTTCCTTTCTTAATCTGTTCTGCAACTGAGTGTCTCCACAGAGGCTGTCTCTAGAACTATAGAATCATAGAATATCCTGAATTGGAAGGGACCCACAAGGATCACCAAATCCAAATACTAAACGACATTTAAAAATTACTTACCTCCACTGATTCTCTTTCTGAGGAATGAGTATAGAAAATGACATTACTATATTGCTCAGTTTTTACTTTCTTCTCAGGAACTGGACTAACTGCTTTGCGAAACTTTCATATATGTATGAAATGTGTAACACTTGTCTTATTTATTTATCTTTTTTATTTATTTATTTGTAGTTGACTATTTACTAGTTACATCAAATAGTCAAATATAATTAATTATTTACATAAAATATGAACCTCTCTGGTTGCCCAGAGAGGATGTGGAGTCTCATTCTCTGGAGATATTCAAAACCCACCTGGATGCCATCCCATGCAACGTGCTCTAGGTGATCCTGCTCGGCAGGGGGGTCAGACAAAATGATCTTCAGAGGTCCCTTCCAACTCTGCCCATTCTGTGATTCCGTGGTTCTGTGATTCAAGCACATTTGATTTAATTGAACACTGCCAAAGGGCTTCAACAAAGACTTGGAAAAATCATTTTCAGATAGCTGGCAGACTTTGGATTAGGATTACAAATCTCCTTGTTCCTCTTGTGTTACTACTACAATTTAGCTTCTTGGGAAAAAGATTGCCCACTTAAACCATTTTGACAAAAAATTCCTTTCAATATTTATCTGCACTGTATGAGCTTTATTTAGCTCTGTGTTAGGAACCCTTCGCCTTCACTGATGTTATCAACCTCATTAATGTGTATAATTATCTGAGGGGAGCGTGTCGAGAGGATGGAGCCAGTCTCTTTTCAGTTGTGCCCAGAGACAGGACAAGAGGCACAGGGAACAAACTGAAGCATGGGAGGTTCCAGCTCAATATGAGGGGGCACTTTTTTACTGTGAGGGTGACAGAGCACTGGAACAGGTTGCCCAGAGAGGTTGTGGAGTCTTCTTCTCTGGAGATATTCAAAACCTGCCTGGATGTCATCCTGCAGAACGTGCTATAGGCAGGTGGATTGGAATAGATGATCTTCAAAGGTCCCTTCCAGTCTTGTCCATTCTGTGATTCTGTGATCTTCTTGCAGCTTTGGTTTTGTTTTTTTGCTTGTCCAGCATGACTTCTGCACATCTTTCCTAATAACCTGCCTTTATGAATTCTGATGGTTTTATGAAGATCACTGCAAGTTATGAGCCTGAACTACCCTCAAGCTGAGCCTGCTCTCTGCCTTCTAGTCTTCAGTAATTAAACCGGGTTTGCATTTGCATCTGAGAAAACTTGAGCTGGCTATATTTTCTGGCATGTTTGGAACATTTTCCAAACACCTTGTAAGGATTCTTAATGCTGATATTTTTTACTTATCTTTTTTCCATTTTGTTTAGTGGGTGTTGACTATGAACTTTCAGTTAAAACACGTTTCTGAAACTTGAAATGGTAAGCAGCAGGGCAAAGTCATCAAACCTCTTAAAACATGCAAAGTAACGATTAATATTTAAGTATCTCACAACTTAAGAAATAAATGAGTTTCATGGTAAAGAAATGTAACAGTTGGATAGTTCTAGGTAATAAGACTGACTTCAGCAAGGTTTCATAAAGGTCTTTGTTGAAAAGGTAATTTTTTTTTACCTTCAGGAACTATGGTTTCCTTCTGCAATTTTTCTACCAATATGCAATAATATACACTACTAGAAGAGATCTTTAAAATGAGGCACAAATATATATGACACTTGCAAGCTTTCTGTCACTCATGAAATTGCTCCCTAGTATTATTTTCTGTTTATCAAGAATGCTCGGGACTGTTTGCTCTTTGCTTCTACAACTCCCTTGGCTGACCTTTAGACCATGAAGCACTGAACTGCAGAAGTGGTTCTATTCCTGTAAATGCTTTCATAGCTGTTTGCAGCATGGTCTCTCTCCACTGAAGAAGAATGCAAATGCAAAAAAGTGCTGTAGAATTAGGGAGAAAAAATGAAGGTCTCAGCTCCTTTTTCTAATTGTTCTTGCTGTCAATTGCAGGAAAAAAATAAATAAATAAAAATCCCCTATGTTTTTCATATGTGTCATTCCTAATACCAAGCAAATGTTTAAAAGAAATAGTGGATCATATGTAAAATACTGGAACTCTATCATGAGCTGCAAAGAACAGCCTAGATTTGCCACTAGATGCCTCTCTTTTTTTCTTGGTTCATCCTATGAGCTCTGGCAGGCACACTTCAGAAAGCACTTTATGGCAAAGGTGAGCACCTGCGAACACAGTAGGGCTGGCTGCTGTTTAGCAGTTGTTAAAACAGCCATATGTTTCTGTAACTCTGGCAGAACCAATCCCCAGGTGCTCACTGTCTTAAAAATAGAGAGTGATTTAGCAACTCATCTTCAGAATTGGCAGTTGTACACCAGTGAACACGAGGCAGACTTCTGTGCTGGGATGTTTCTTAGGTATCTGAGGTTCAGTGGTTCTGCTCATCTTGTTAAAAGTGATTCCACATGTCCATCTAAATGCTCTTGCCAAAATCCCTTCTCTATTTCTTGTAAATGCACTAAAAGTGGCAGGAGGTGTCTCTTGAAAGGGATGTAGTCTTTAATTGTTCAACTCTGTCTCATCCTTTGATCTTTCTGTGGGTCATATATAAACATGCTAATCACTCAGGTATTGAAAATTACTTTGTATGGATTCTCTGCTACATGGTGGCTTTGCTCTAGGCAAACAAGGACACGGGTCTATCATTCTTTTTGACTGATTCCCCTTTAAGGTTAACCTTCCTCACATTTCATTTGCAAAATGAAGTCAGTCTTCCCTGATATTGCTGAGGTAATGTGGAGGATTCACTGCCGGGTGGCAATGGCTTGCAACCAGAGAAATGTGCAGGAGGTATTTTGATAAGCGTGGTGGTTGCGTTGCATCAGCAGACAGGTGGCTGATCACCTCTGCAAAGTTGATACATTCCCATATGACAGTGCTGTGAGACTAAGGTTTGTATATTTATATGTGTGTGTGTGTGTGGACAGTCCGTTTATGAATGTAGATGTGTTCATGTGTATAGGTATATGTATTTCTGCATAGGCTTACACATGCACACATACTTCTCATAAATGAGAATGAGGACAGAATGAGTATCAGTGAAGACTGTGTTTTCCATTTGGTTTTGCGATGTTGGGACATCCTGCAAGAGTGGGGCAATATGTGATGCTGATGATGACGGTCTTGGAGGAGCTCAGCTTGCTAGACTGGTGGATCCATGGGTGATCAGGGTGTTTTCGCCTCTGAGCCCAGAAAATCTGATTTATACTTGTTCTTTATAAATTTGTATGTAATTGAATTTAGGCAAGCAGGTCTGGATTAATTTCAAGGCAACTCAGACTCTGGCTAGTGACGTTCCTGTTTCCAGGGGCCTACCTTGCCTATTATTTCTCGGTAGCAGCTTGGTAACATTCTGCCAGAGAGGATTCTGGTGCTGCTCTTTTTGTTTTGTGTTTTCAAAGTAATGTTTCATGATCTGCCACTTAGGAATTCATCTACTGGTCATGAGCAGGTCTGGCTTTCATTTAATCTCCTCTAGTACTGTCTGTTCTTGCAGATTGACTCTTCAAGTGGCTGCCTGCCCTTCACATCTCTCCAGATGCTCTGAGAGGCTGCCACAACATGTCACCGGGCTGAGGTCTGATGGTGGCAGCTCAGCTACAACAAAACACCAGGGATATCCACCTCACCAGCCCGTGTCTCTGTGTGCAAAGGGAAAGAAAATGAGGAGAGCTCTGCTTTCAGACACTTTTTGTTTTGTTTTTTTGTTTGTTTGTTTTTTGTTTGTTTGTTTGTTTGTTTTTGTTTTTGTTTTTTCCAAGCAGGGACACAGCTCTGACAGAATCACCGAACCAGACAAATCAGCCTGGAGTGGCAGCACAGCTGTGCCCAGACTTGGAGGGGAACGTGTCCACTTAGATGCGGTTAAGGGTTGTGGCAGGGCTATGAGGGAAACATCAGGAGTTTGGGCCAGGCAGCAGCATTTCAGTGTAACTGCAGAGAAAATGGAGAACAAGAGTACAGAAGGGGTGGTTATCCAACATGTGCAGGCACATTGTGCTAGACCTGTGTTTGGAGGATCAGCAGCAGCACTCAAGCTCCCGGTACTAACTGCAGGTGTGTGTCTCTTTGTAATGTATCGACTTGTGACTCCCTGAGTTTGGTTCACGCAAGGCTTTCAGATCCTTATGCTTAGTGTGCATTGTCTATATAAAGACTGTAATGTGACAAGTAATACCCAGCAAAACTGCTTTAAGGTATAAAAAAATGTCAGTTTTCCTATGCTGGGGAACCTTGTGTAACTTGAACACCGTCCAGTTTTCCTTCAAGCTCTTAGGCTACAACAGAGAGTTTGTGAACATGACTTACTGTGTGTAACTGTAGTGCTTGCCTACAGCATAGGCTTGTTTGAATGGATTTAGGGGGTATGAGGCTTTGCCCAAATTTCTTCTGTAAAAATAAGACTCCGCACAGGTTGCGTTAGTCAGAAGGAAAAACGGGATAGCAAAATATCTGCTACAGTTTAGTAATACCCCTACTGCAGAATTTCAGCTGTGAATTTTTGCAATCCATTGCAAAGGGTCTTGTGACCTGGATGAAAACTTTGCATTCAAAAATTGCCAACTTCAAAAGCTTGGCTTAGTCTCTGCAGCCTGTCTTTGGTTTTAATGCGTTTCAACAGAAACCAAAATAAATTCTGCATTCCTGAACTGGGTGTTATTTTGTTGTCTGTTGTTTTCTAATCTAACTGCTATTAGAGAATAGTTTTTAACACTCAGTAGAGTGTTTAAAACTCTTCAGCTTGCATTGAGAAAGCCAAGCTCCCTGGAAGTTAATATAGATAATAGTTAATTTCTATTAATAATAAAATAAATAAATAAATAAATAAATAAATAAATAAATAGAATCAAACATCCATCGTCATCTTTGGCAGGTATCTGTAGCGTGAATTATAACAGCTTGGTTTACTGTTTCAGATTTAGATAACCAGTACCCATGATGCTAGCAGTACTACTTAAATGAGAGATTTTAGGAAAATGTGAGTGGAGAGTGATCCTGAATTACTCACAGTGCAAGTTTGCAGGTGATCACTGTAAACAGTAGATACAGATGTTAATGGTAGATACACCTTCTCCATGAGAAATATTTTCCCCTGAAATTTCTTATTTTGTTTTCTTTCCCTTAAATTTTTTGACATTATAATGGCAAAGGATCTTGGAGTCCTTTATTTGAAAATTTTGTTCAGTGTTACATTGTCAGATATCGCAGCATGTGCTTACAGCAGCGCAACACAACTTTTGCCAATGACAGCCCTACTTGAAGTATATAAAGTGAATTTTGGGCTTGTACACTTGTTAAGTAGAAGTATTACAATAGTGCAAGTACTTGCTTGCAACTCAAACAGGGAAAAACAGTATTCAACAAAATATTAAATGACAAATACTTAAGGACTTTCAAATCTTAGGTGTTTCAAACTGTCCTTTATAGATACTCTTGTTCAGAAATTAAAACTCATGTGTTGTGTGGGACACTGTTGTTGTTGTTCTTCTTCTTTTTTAATGTTGATTTTAATGTTACACCCTCAAAAAAAAAAAAAAAAAAAAAAAAAGAGGTTTCGGAATGTGCATAAATTATTTTTAAAGCTACCAAACTAGGTGGAATATAAATTATGATTGGACTCAAAAGATTTTTCCCGGGTGGTAATCACAGAATCACAGAATCGTCTAGGTTGGAAGAGACCTCAAGTTCATCTAGTCCAACCTCTGTCCTAACACTAACAAAACCTCCACTAAACCATATCACTAAGGACTACATCTAAACGTCTTTTAAAGATCTCCAGGGATGGTGACTCAACCACTTCCCTGAGCAGTCCACTCCAATGCCTAACAACCCTTTCAGTAAAGACGTTCTTCCTAATAGCCAACCTAAACCTCCCCTGGCGCAATTTCAGCCCATTCCCCCTCGTCCTGTCATCAGGCACGTGGGAGAATAGACCAACCCCCACCTCTCTACAGCCTCCTTTAAGGTACCAATACAGAGCGATGAGGTCTCCCCTGAGCCTCCTCTTCTCCAGGCTAAACAACCCCAGCTCCCTCAGCCTCTCCTCGTAAGACTTGTTCTCCAGACCCCTCAACAACTTCGTTGTCCTTCTCTGGACTCTCTCGAGCACCTCCATGTCCTTCTTGTAGTGAGGGGCCCAAAACTGAACACAGTACTCGAGGTGCGGCCTCACCAGAGCCGAGTACAGGGGGACAATCACCTCCCTAGACCTGCTGGCCACACTGCTTCTTATACAAGCCAGGATGTTGTTGGCCTTCTTGGCCACCTGAGCACACTGCTGGCTCATATTCAGCTGACTATCAACCAGTATTCCCAGGTCCTTCTCGGCCAGGCAGCTTTCCAACCACTCATCTCCCAGCCTGTAGTGCTGCTTGGGCTTGTTGCGCCCCAGGTGCAGGACCCGGCACTTCATACAGTTGACCTCAGCCCATCGGTCCAGCCTATCCAGATCCTCCTGCAGAGCCTTCCTTCCCTCGAGCAGGCCGACACACACACCTAACTTGGTGTCATCTGCAAACTTACTGAGGGTGCACTCGATCCCCTCGTCCAGGTCATCGATAAAGATATTAAAGAGGACCAGCCCCAGCACTGAGCCCTGGGGGACTCCACTAGTAACCGACCTCCAACTCGATTTGGCTCCATTCACCACAACTCTTTGGGCCCGGCCATCCAGCCAGTTTTTAACCCAATGAAGCGTACGCCAGTCCAAGCCACGAGCAGCCAGTTTCTTGAGGAGAATGTTGTGGGAAACAGTGTCAAAAGCCTTACTGAAGTCAAGGTAGATCACATCCACAGCCTTCCCCTCATCCACCAAGCGCGTCACTTGGTCATAGAAGGAGATCAGGTTCATCAAGCAGGACCTACCTTTCATAAACCCATGCTGACTGGGCCTGATCGCCTGGTTGCCCTTCAAGTGCCGCGTGATGACATTCAAGACAATCTGCTCCATGAGCTTCCCTGGCACTGACGTCAAACTAATAGGTCTATAGTTCCCCGGGTCTACCCTCCGGCCCTTCTTGTAGATGGGCATCACATTTGCTAGCCGTCAGTCGACTGGGACCTCCCCTGATAGCCAGGACTGCCAATAAATGATGGAAAGCGGCTTGGCCAGCTCCTCCGCCAGTCCGCTCAGTACCCTCGGGTGGATCCCATCCGGCCCCATTGACTTGTGTACATCCAAGTGCTGTAGCAGGTCGCCAACCATTTCCTCGTGGATAGTGAGGGCCACATCCTGCTCCCCATCCCCTTCCACCAGCTCAGGGTACCGGGTATCCAGAGAACAACTGATCTTGCTGCTAAAGACTGAGGCAAAGAAGGCATTGAGTACCTCAGCCTTTTCCTCATCTGTTGTAACTAAGTTTCCCCCCGCATCCAGTAAAGGATGGAGATTCTCCTTAGTCCTCCTTTTTGTGTTGATGTATTTGTAAAAACTTTTTTTGTTATCTTTAACGGCAGTAGCCAGATTGAGCTCCAGATGAGCTTTGGCCTTTATAATTTTGTCCCTGTACAGCCTCACAACATCCTTATAGTCCTCTTGAGTAGCCCACACTCTTTTCCAAAGATTATAAACCCTCCTTTTTCTCCTAAGCTCGAGCCACAACTCTCTGTTTAGCCAGGCCAGTCTAGTTCCGCACCAGCTCGTCTTTGGGCACGTGGGAACAGACCGCTCCTGAGCCATTAAGATTTCCTTCTTGAAGAGTGCGCAGCCTTCCTGGACTCCTTTGCCCTTCAGAACCTCCTCCCAAGGGACTCTGCCAACCAGTGTCCTGAACAGCTCAAAGTCAGCCCTCCGGAAGTCCAAGACAGCAGTTTTACTGGTCCCTTTCCTGACTTCGCCAAGAATAGAGAACTGAACCATTTCATGGTCACTCTGCCCAAGACAGCTCTCGACCACCACATCTCCCACCAGTCCATCACTGTTTGTGAACAGAAGGTCTAACGGGGCACCTCCCCTGGTAGGCTCTCTAACCAGCTGCGTCAGGAAGATATCTTCCACGCTCTCCAGAAACCTCTTAGACTGCTTTCTCTGTGTTGTGCTTCCAGGATATGTCTGGGAAGTTGAAGTCCCCCACGAGAACAAGCACTGACGATTTCGCGGCTTCTGCCAGCTGCCTGTAGAACTCCTCATCTATCTCCTCATCCTGGTTCGGTGGTCTATAACAGACCCCCACCAGGATGCTTGCCTTGTTGGCCTTCCCTCTGATCCTAACCCATAGAGACTCAACCTTATCATTCCCAGCCTCAAGGTCCTCAACATCAAAACACTCTCTAATATAGAGAGCCACACCACCACCCTTTCTGTGCTGCCTGTCCCTTCTGAAGAGCCTATAGCCAGACATTGCAGCACTCCAGTCATGAGAGTGGTCCCACCACGTTTCCGTGATGGCAACCAAGTCATAGCCTTCCTGCTGCACGATGGCTTCCAGCTCCTCTTGTTTGTTACCCATGCTGCGTGCATTACTGTAGATGCACTTCAGTTGGGCCATTGCCTTCTTCCCCGGCTTTGCAATTGTTCCCCCTGGTACAGCTCCAACAAGCCTAATTTCAGCCCCATCCCCCTTCTTTCCTAGTTTAAAGCCCTCTCAACGAGCCCTGCCAGCTCCTGGGCTAGGATCTGTTTTCCCCTTAGAGATAGGGACCCGTCTGCGGTCACCAGGCTGGGTTCCGAGTAAAGCGCCCCATGGTCAAAAAAAAACAAAATTTCTGTACTGGCACCAGCCTCTGAGCCACGTGTTAACCAGGTGGGCTTTCCGTGTCCTCTCAATACACCTCCCTGCCACTGCAGGGATAGATGAAAACACCACCTGTACTCCCGCTCCCTCCACTAACCGTCCCAGTCCCCTAAAGTCCCATTTGATAGCCTTCAGGCTTCTCTCTTCAATACCATCACTGCCAGCCTGGACTATCAAAAGAGGATAGTAGTCAGAGGGGCGAACCAGGTTGGGAAGCTTTCTGGCAACATCCCTGACCCTGGCCCCAGGGAGGCAGCAGACTTCCCTACGGGTAGGGGCAGGTAGACAAATAGGGCCCTCTGTTCCCCTGAGAAGGGAGTCGCCTGCAACGATCACCCTTCTATCTTTCTTGGTGGAGGCAGTCTTGAGGCGTGGAGTCGGCTTCCTCGCCCTAGGCAGACTCCTGGGTAGACTAGGCATCCTCCTGGGTAGACTAGGCATCTTCCTGGGTAGACTAGGATGCAGATGGCTATTGCTCTGCTATACTGTAGACTTACCCAAGACGTTTTTATCACCAAATAGCTGGAACTTGTCAGTAGCTTTCTAGGGGAACCAAATTTAGTCCAAAAATGGACTCATTGTGGGAAAAAGACTATCACTTTCTCTGAACACATTGCTTTGGGTAGGTTTGTTGGAAATGGGAAAAATAATTAAGAAAATCAAGCAACCCTATCTTGTGCTACTTTTTGGCCAGTTTTGTTAACATTGTGACACCTCCTTAGCTAATAGCTTGCAAAGATCTTAAGAATGTGTGAAACGTTGGTTCTTTGCTATCAGAATAATGATGGAAAGTAGAAAATTGAAGTCTGAGACCCGGTCCAGATTAACCTCATCTGACTACAACAGAGCAAATAAAACTCAGGCTGGACTGTGCAGTTATGAGGTTATTACAGTTACTTTATTAATGACTAGCCTTTGAAATTTGTCACATCAAAACTTACACCACAGCTAAAGGAAGTCCAATATCAAATTGCTTTTATAAATAAAATGAAATGTCACTTAATCACTTAGAACATTGCCCCCACCCAAATCCAGAGTTTGCTTTTCCTATATTTACTGGGTAACTTCCCAACATAAGGTTTCACAAAAGAGATTTCAAAAATAGTACGTATATGACAACATTACATGAAATTTGGAGAAGTTTCAGAAGCAGAACTTTCAGTTGCAAGAACTTACAGGTTTGATGATATTAATAAATTTCTGTTTTCTATTTTTTTTTCCTTTGTACTACATTGAGAAAATTGATTTTTAAGGGAACAAAATGAGGCAGTATATTTAGTGGAAATTTTTTAAAGTAATTTTACTTATGTACAGCCCATGGGTCCCACAGCAGAGCAGATCTCCACGCTGCAGCCTGTGGAGGAGCCCCTGGTGGAGCAGGTGGATGTGGCCTGGAGGAGGCTGCGGCCCATGGACAGCCCCCGCAGGAGCAGACCCTGGGCCAGAGCTGCAGCCCATGGAGAGGAGCCACGCAGGAGCAGGGGATCAGGGAGGAGACATTTCTACTTCTGTTTTGTTAGTTTTCTTCCTCCCTCCTCAGAACTTTTTAAATTTTTATGTTTAGTATGAGGAATGGTGTCTGATCCATCATAAGGCAAACAATATACACTTCTGAAATGGTTTTATTGAAAATGGATGACAAGATCCTAAGTGGAATAAAGAGTAGCTAAGAGCAATAGGCTAAAATGAATAAATGGAACGAATTTAATACATGAAAAGATAAGGTAAAAAAAAGACAAAAGGAAAAGGAATGTGCTGGTTGTTAGCTGCAATGTGGAAAATTCAGAATGAATGGACTGAAATTTAGAGGGAAAAAGCAAAAGGTTGATAAGGGAATTATCAGCCACAGAATTAGAATTAAATACTGCCAAATTAAAAGGTAACAACAAATCTGAAAAAAGGGCACACCTTAAAAAACAGTGCCACAATGTATAGGTAATGTGAGAAAACGCTCTGCAAAACTATTGCAAGGTAACAGTTCAAGAAGAACGGGGAACTTCCTGAGAGAGTTCAACACAGGGCGACGAGGATGATTAAGAGAGTGGAGCATCTCCCTTATGAGGAAAGGATGAAGGAACCAGGTCTCTTTAGCTTGGAGGAGACTGAGGAGTGACTATTAATGTTTATAAATATGGAAAAGGTGAGTGTCAGGAGGACAGGTACAAGCTCTTCTCAGTGACATCTAATGATAGGACAAAGAGCAATGGGTGCAAGATGGAACATAGGAGGTTCTACTTAAATATGAGAATAAACTTCTTCATGGTGAGGGTAACAGAACACTGGAACAGGCTGCCCAGGTGGGGTGTGGAATCTCCTTCTCTGGAGACTTTCAAAACCCGTCTGGCCAGCAGCAGGACCCTTTTAGAGCTGTCTGGAGCTGGCTCGTCTCTGACATGAGGCAGCTGCTGGGCTGTGCTCACACAGCCCACCCTGCACCCCTGCAGCCCATCTGCTACCAAAACCTTGCTGTGTAAACCTAATACAACGCACACACTTCCATAAAAAAAGAAAGTAGAAAAAAAAAAAAAAAAGCAAGAAGAGTTGTGAGAGACAAGATGTGTGGAGGTGGTCTTGGTTATGATGGCTCCATACTGTGCTGGAAATGTGTTCTGTCTGGACTGTGACATGTTTAAAACTGTTTTGTTTTTGTTTTTGAATCTTAGAAACCATGGCAAAGCATACAGATTTTACAAAAATATTTTGTCAAAGAAGTATTTATCTTCTAAAGACAACTTTTGAAAAGCCTCAATTGGAAAAGCCTCAAAATTCTCACAAAGTTTAAAGTTTGAAACAAACAAAAAAAAAGTAGGTTTATCTGTCTGTTTCTCTGCTCTTCCCCATTTTCTCTAGCAGAAGAATGCCCAAAATTAGTCATAGTTATTAGTCATACTTCAGGCTGCCTGCCTACATCCTGGGCAGACTTGGCCACACTGAAGAAAGGACTCTGCAAGTACTTTGAAAGTCTGAAAAAACTTAATCATCAGCAGATCTATTTGTATGTTCCTCATAAATTTACCAAATCCCTCTGCATTGGCTTTTTTTTTGCCTCTCCTGTGGTCCAGGAGGAAAATAGGGTTGGCACCAGAGTGCCATCCGAGTTTGGCTTCTGTCGAGGGTTGTCTGAGCATCATTATAGCTGCAGAGAGGGGTTTGCATTCAGCAGTTCACATGGAAACCAGTGGGGTGGTGGAATGAGGCTATAAAAACACCTTGTGTCAAAATCTTCTCTCTCAGAAACCTGCAGTGTCAATAGGGTATGTCTGCACTTAGTAAAGTCAATAGCTTTAGTGCCAGCTTCTACCTCCCTCCCTCCCAACTCCATTAGTCCATTGAGGACTGAACCAGGCCCTTGACTCATTAGCATTCATATAAAATTTTCAGATGCAGTGTTTGCCATTATTTAAACCTGATGTTCAGGAATCCTTGGGACTGCAGTGGTTGGGGGCTTCATTTTGAAGATTATATGCAGTGCATCTCAATGTGGTCAGCATGTGAATTTGCTCATGCAAGAATACCTATGTGGCTCCAGAGAGAAGATGACTATCTTCATGGTAAATGTCATACTGGGAGAAGAGTTCTTGCAATATTCTAAGTCTAATTACCAAAGTTAATTATAGTTTTAACTTCCCAAGCAGTGTAGGAAACTCTATAAGGTACACTTTCAAGTGTGAATCCATTCTGAGACAGAGCTTGGCTCAGGAAAAAAATTGCTTTGAGGGCTCTAATACTCTAAGAGCTGTTACAATCAAAATACGGTAATTAGGAGGAAGTGTCCATAAGGTAATAATAGAGCAACAAAAAGCTGGGAGAAAGCAGTATGATTTTCCAGCTTTCAGACTTTGGGTAAAATACCAGACTGCAGTCCTTCCTGTTTAGTGGTGGTAGTTGTCCACCTTATGAGGGCTGGTAAGTGGTCTATTCTTTCTCTGAGAGGTTGTTACATGCAGTGGGTGCTTTGTATGTTCTTTTTTACTGTCCTGTTGTCATACATAAGATCGAGTCTATGCAACGCTCCTCCTCTGTAATTGCACTAGTCACATACTTGGGTGCTATTCACCGATCTGTGTCACGATGTAATAGTTAGTACCCTTTCCCTAGCCATGTGCAGCTCTTTCTTCTTGGTCCCCACTACTGCTTTCTCTCCCATGGGATCTAAGAATTTCTCTTTTGGGAGAGATCCTAAAGGCACGGGGAAGTGACAGGCAGGAAAGTAAGTATATTCTTGTCTGCTTTCAGAAAGAGTTAAACACTAGAGTAATATGTGCAGGTCTGTATTCACTTTTCAATTATTAGTAACTTTGAAATGGACACCAACCATATTTTAATAAGAATTTTACCAATTTCAGTGTAGTTATTGGACTCTGAGCAATAGCATCTGTGTTTTATATCACAACAGAGAAGGTCAAAAAACTAAATATTCTTTTAAACAGTAAAAAAAATGTAGGACAAAAAGAGGATTTTATCATGTTTTTGAAAAAGAAAGGGGAGGGGGAGAAAGCCCTTTCTGCAATAATGCTCAAACTCTCTGACAGGGTAAACAGTTGTTACAGTCTTAGGAGTTTCCCAGTGGCTCTCCTGAGGCTTCCAGCTATTCATCCAGAAATCTGTGAGGTGACAGATTTTTGTTTTGCCATTTATATGTATAGAGGAATTGGCCTAATCTGTCCTAGAGATCTGTCCTGATATAACAGTCCCATTTGAATTTTACTGTCTTCAGACATTAAGCAATATATGTGTGTACTAAAAATTAGTACAATCATAATGCTTCCAGCCACTGGCAGTCAGTCCAACGTTCTAAAAACATAAATTTCCTACAGAAATTGAGGGGCTTTTTTGCTTTCATGTAGTACAGTGTCACTAGGAGAAAAATCATAGTGGATTTTTGAACTTGAAATTCTTGTTAACATTTGGGTTAATTTATTAATCTGCCAGTAGAAAGAACAAAGTGCTTACATATCTGTAAGCCCTGACATCTGTAAATGTATTATAAATATTGCTGCACCACAGACTGATATTGGGTGATTGTGTTCCACTTAGACATATGTAAGCTAGCATTTTTTAATTAGCTGCTTCACTTGAATATTGATACCAATTTGTAGTGCTGGCTTGACACCCTTCCAAGCTCAACTATTTGTCTATGACAGCTGGCAAACTCTGTGTGCCTGGACACTGTATAGACCTACATACCATTAAATTCAGCCCATTTTTTGATCAAGCCAAATAAATTGAAATGGCAACTTCAGTCTAGCACAGATTCTTTCTCAGAGAGTAAGTAGGTCTTATTTGGGCCTGAAGGAAGCTGGAGAACACCATCCTCATGCTTTTTGATATCTCTGTTTCTTCTGCAGCTGGAAAATCTAAACAGATTGCTTTTGTAATTAGGTTGATAAAAAGCCTTCAGAGAAATGAAAAGTATTTGCTCTGTTCAATAACTATAAGCTGAGAATAAGACCAGATGCACTGAATTCCCTGTTCAGTGCTCGTAATAACAATTAGAATTATAAAGTCTTTTGTTGTAAACATATGATAAGGGTGACATTTATAAGATGCTGACAGATGAAAAGTATAATAGATGAACTTCCTAAGCTAGTGGCAGATGAAGTTGCCAAGCCATCCACATTATAATTGAAATGTCATAGAGGCCAGATGAAGTCCCCAGTGACTGGAAAAAGCGAAACATAACCATTTTTAAAAAGAGCAGAGACGAAGATCCTGGAAAGTATAGAACAGTCAGTCTCATTTCTGATCCTAGTAAGACCAAGGAGCAGATCCTCCTGGAAACCATGTTAAGGCATACAGAAGACAGGGAGTTGATTAAGGACAGCCAACAGGGCTTCACCAAGGGCAAATCATGCCCGACTAATTTGGTGACTTTCTATGACAGATTCACAGCATTGGCAGACAAGAAAAGAACAACTGATGTCATCCATTTGGGCTTGTGCAAAGCCTTTGATACCGACCCACACTACATCCTTGACTCTAAATTGGAGAGACATGGATTCTCTGGATGTACTATTCTATGGATAAGGAATTGGCAGGATAGCTATGTGCAAAGTGCTGTGGTCAATGGCTCAGTGTCCAGATGGGGATGAGTAATGAGTGGTATCCCTCAGGGTTCTGTATTGGGACCAGTACTTTTTAAGATCTTCATTAGTGACATAGACTGGATCAAGTGTACCTTCAGCAAGTTTGCCAATGACACCAAACTGTATGGTGCAGTCAACCTGCTGGAGGGAAGGGAAGCCATCCAGAGAGCCTTTGACAGGCTTGAGAGGTGGGCCTGTGCAAACCTCATGAATTTCTACAAAGCCAAGTACAAAGTCCTGCACCTGGCTCAGAGCCATCCCAAACATCAGTACAGACTGAAGGATGAATGGCTGGAGAGCAGCCCTGTGGAGAATGATTTGGGTGTACTGATAGATAAAAAGCTCGGCATGAGCTGCATTGTATTCCTGCAGCCCAGAAAGCCAGTTTTATCAGTAACTATATGAAAGGAAACGTGGCCAGCAGGTTGAAGGAGCTGATTGTTCCCCTCTGTTCATCTCTTGTGAGACCACACCTGGAGCACTGCACTCAGCTCCGCACCTCCCAGCACAAGACCTGTTAGAATGGGTCCAGAGGAAGGTCATGAAAATGATCAGAAGGCTGAAGCACCTCTGCTATGAAGAAATGCTGAGATAGCTGGAATTGTTTAGCCTAGAGAAGAGAAGGCTTTGGGAGACCTTCAATACCTAGAGGAGGCTTATAAGAAAGATTGAGAGAGATTTTAACAAGGACGTATAGTGATAGGACAAAGAGTAATGTTCTTAAACAGAAAGAGGGTAGATTTAGATTAGATATTCAGAAAAAATATCTTCACTATGCAGAATAGGTTTCCCAGAGAAGCTGTGGATGTCCCATCCCTGGAAGTGTTCAAGGTCAAGTTGGATGGAACCTTGAGCAACCTGATATTGTGGGAGGTATCTCTGCCCATGGCAGGGGGGTTGGAACTTGATGGTCTTTGAAGCTCCCTTCCAACTCAAACAATTAAAAAATAAATAAATAAATAGAAATCTATGATTCTATTTTACAATCCTATGATAACTCATTCTAAGAGATTAATTAATTATCACTAGTTAATTTTTTTTGCACAAGTCTGACCAAAATATTTCCAATGGTAAAACTTTTGCTTTCCCTAATGCAAAAACTCAACAACGTGACAGTTAACATTAACATCTTAACCTGAAGATGCCAGGTAATGACTAGATGCAAGTGGAACTTGGACATAAGCTTTCAAATGGGCTTTGAACCCAGTGATGTTTTCTCATGCACTTAGCATTCCCACCTGTAAAGAACAAACACAACCACAATCTTTTAACTAGAATTGACCATTTCCTGAAGAAGCTAGATGTAAGAACATTGAAAATTCCAATGGAGAGGAGTTCTCTTTGGTCCTAAGCTCCTCACAACTCT
Source organism: Cygnus atratus (assembly GCF_013377495.2). Classification (NCBI taxonomy): domain Eukaryota; kingdom Metazoa; phylum Chordata; class Aves; order Anseriformes; family Anatidae; genus Cygnus; species Cygnus atratus. The sequence continues at coordinate 76,072,723 of NC_066396.1, forward strand.
CTTCTGAATCTATGGGAAGAGCTTAAGGGAAAACAGTCATATTATTCCTTCTCTCATTTCTTTCTGTTTTGGCTAACAGCACATATTGTAGGATTCAATACAGAAATGCTAAAAGACCTATATCAAAGAAGAAATCCTTACATGATGGGACAGTCATAAAAATATGTTTTCCCATTCCAGTGATTACTGGGATCTTTGTTGTTTTCTCCCCTTAAAAACAAACAAACAAACAAACAAACCACAAACAAAACAAAACAAAAAGCACTTTTCTTTCCTTCTTTCCATTTGTATTTCTTATCTTTCTTGTCTTCTCCTATTATTGCTTTGTAAATAGCTGGAAATTGAATGACAACATTGTTGAGGCTGTCAGGCCCCCTGCTCAAGCTGCTACAGCAGGTTGTCCAGGACCAGCTCCAGTCAGGTTTTAATGTCTCCAAGGATGGAGACTCCACAACCTTTCTGAACAACTTGTTCCAACATTTGACAACCCTCTCAGTAAATTTTATTTTAAAATATTTATATTAAAAAATAATAATAATATTTAAAAATATATATATTTTTATTTTGTTTAAATTGGAATTTCTTGTATTTCACTTTATGCTCATTGTCCCTGGTCCTGTCACAGGGTACCACAAAGAAGCCTTGGGCTCCATCCTCTTTACTCACCTCCATCAGCTGTTTGTCCACTTGTGTAAGATCCCCCAGCAGCTTTCTCTTCCTCAGGCTAAATAGTTTCAGATATCTCAGCCTCTCCTTGTATGTCAGATGCTCTCACTTCTCCATCATCTCTGTGGCCCTAAACTAAAATTTCAACTTAGACATGCTAGAACTGAAGCATGTCATATCACTGGCCACTAATGGAAATAGTGGTATTTTGTCTTAAACAGCAGCTTCAGTTATACATTCTTCCTGAATAACAAATCTTTAAACATTCTCAGTTGGGTCATATGCCATAATGAATGTAGTAGTAAATGGCTCACAAATGGGACATCAGACAAACACCATTGACCTAGATAAATAAAAGTACTATGCATAGACCCGCTGGACCCAGGTAATTACTACAATTTCCTCCTTAAATGATAGAAAAAGCATCATGATCCCAAAGCTGTTATTCTAACTAGTGCCTTCAAGGTCATATATTTTTTTTCTTCTTCATGTTTATTAAAAAGTTTGGTCTTTTCATAGACTACCTACATTTTAAGAATTATTAGATCTGATTTGAATAAAGAAATATTGTGATTTTGGGATATGGAGAGAATTATATGTGAATATATATACATATATATATCAGCATAGAGCAAAATAGTGTTAAATATTTTTCTTTTGTAACCAAATACAGTAAAAAAAAAAAAAAAAAAAAAAAAAGTCATCTATTTTGAGAAGAAAGAGATTAAATCCCTGGAAGCTGAAGCCTTCCTTTTGTAGAGCCAGTCTCCAGCAACATACCTAGACGCATTTCTAACTTTAAGGCATATATTTTCATAATATGTTGGTAGCTACATTGCAACATTGCATTGGATGCTGAAGTTGACATGTTAGAAGTATGTTTTAAGCAGTGATTTAAACTGGAGGTCCAATCCAGGATGGTTTAATCTGAATTTATTTTTGTGAAGGAAGAAGGTTCACTTAAAGTCTAAGTGAAAGGAGCAGTTCTGGTACAATAAAAGTCTAAGTGGAAAAGCAGTGGGGGTGGTGAAGAGAATTCATGGGAATTAAGTGTTTGAAGACACAGACTGAAGGAAAAACTGACAAACTATGAATGAATGATATCCATTCAGAATTGTTCTATCCCCATCTGAACAGCTCCAAAATAGGAAATAAATATTTAAGAATACTGTAAATGATAAATTAGTATATTAGGATATGGTTCATACCTTATATTTTGCAGTTACCAGAGATATTTCCTTTTACATTTATAGATATAACTGGATTTGTATATTCAATAAGCTCTCATTTAGAGGAATGAACAATTGCAAAAGCTGAAGCCTATATGGTTCCCAATGTGAAGACCCTAAAAAAATATCAGAAAAGAATGTAATAGAAAATGTGCTTAGACTTCTGTATAATGTTCTTAATCAATCTGACCACCTGACTGAATATGTGGGAAAAAGCATAAATAAATAAAACTGTCTCAGTTTAGGCATAATATTTGCTTTACCTAAGTGTCTTACATAAGGAGCCAATAGCCAACTGGATGCAATGGAGTCTTACTCTAAGTCTTGTTTCTTTAACACTTTGCATATGCAAGACTCAGCTTTCACTTGAGTAGCTCCTGTGTTAACTTCTGTTTTAGGCATTTGGCTGTTGTCCCTTTAGAACTCAGCAGAAATGACAGAAATCATTACTGAGTTCTATAGTATACTTTAGAGATATTTGATCAGTAGATCAGTCTCTTTTGTTTGTTTTGTTGTAGCGCCTTACAAATAACCTCATTACATTAACTCATCATATTGCTTGTAGTTCTTTCAGACTGTATATCCTATTATTCAGTTTCTTGAGCTATAATATATTGAGCATCGCCAAAACTTCCACTCAGTTCAGCTGGTTCCTCTGTTGCCAAATAAAGCTCTGTGTGGAGTTAGTCTCTGAAACACTAATCATTTGGAAGCTATTTACCTGCTACCTATCCCTGTTTTCCATGTAATTGACAACTAAGGCAGAAAATGAACTCGTTAGTGCTGAGTGCCAAAATGTATTCAACTACTTGTGCCTTCTCTTTAGAATATGTAACTGATTTGGACCTGTTTATGTTTCTAACAAGGTGCCTCATGCACAGTTAAGATAATGCTGGGAAGCTTCCAGTTTATGCTTCATTTTCTTTTTTGCTAAGCACTCACTAATAGAAGTGGAACTTGTAGATTCTGCCTTTTATCAGCAGTTTTACGAACTCAGGCTGATAAATAAAATAAAATAAAATAAAATAAAATAAAATAATAAAATAATAAAATAAAAAAAAAATCATCAGTTCATTATTAAAGTCAAACACTTTAATTTGCCTTATGACACTGGAACCTATAAAAGGGTCATGGTTGTGAGCTCTTCTCTACAACCATAGGTACTGGAAATGTGTTTTATTTGCCAGCAGAACTTCAACTTTGATATGGGGAGAACAGAATTCAGCTCCTCAAGGTACTAGTTAGTAAGGTCACCTGATAATTTTCTTTTGAAGGTACTGGGGACAATAAACGCTGGTCTCTTTTTAAGAACCATCTCTTACTGCAGCCTTTCAATACCCAGTGGAAGCTTATAAGATGAAGAGAGACTTTTTACAAGGGCATATAGTGACAGCACAAGAGGTAATGATCTTAAAGTGGAAGAGGGAAGATTTAGATTAGATATTAGGAAGGAAGTCTTCATGACGCAGGCAGTGAGGCACTGGAACATATTTCCCAAAGTTGTGGATGTCCCACCCCTGGAAGTGTTCAAGGTCAGGTTGGATGGAGTTTTGGGAGTCTGAACTTTTGAGAGACGTCCTTGTCCTTGTCCTATCAATTATTTTTCAGTGGTCTTGGGAATCTGAAGAGGTCCCATTTGAGTAGAATTTGGCAAATAACGTTCCAATTTTCAAGAAGAGTAAGAAAGAAGACCCCAGTAATTACTGACCTGTCAGTCTCACTTCAGTGCTTGGAAAAAAATGATAAAATTATTCTGGGAGTTACTGAAAAACATGTGAAAGACAATGTAATTGGTCATAGCCAACATTGTTTCACAACGGAAAGTCCTGCTTAACTAATCTAATTTCCTTTTATGACAAAGTTAGAGATCTTATTAACTACAAAAAAACAGTAGATATGATTTTGGGGGGATTTCACCAAATCATTCAACACTGTCTCTCACAGCATCCTTCTGGATAAAATGATCAGCCTACAACTACACAAGTACATAATAAAACAGGTGAACAGTTAGCTGATGGACCAGGCTTAAGGGGGTATAGTAAATGTGGTTACATCAGGATGGCAACCAGACCATAGTGGGGTACTCCAAGGTTCCATTTGAGGGCCAATGTTCTTCAGTGTTTTTCTAAATGATCTGGACACAGGAGGCAAATGCATACCAAGTAAATTTGTGGATGACACTAAATTAGGAGGTGTTGTTGATTCCCTTAAGGGTAGAGAGGCCTTGAAGAAAGATCTTGACAAGTTAGAGGGCTGGGCAATCACTAACCATGTGAAATATACCAAGAGAAAGCGTCAGATACCGCACCTGGGGTGGGACAACCCTGGTAATATGTACTGACTGGGGGACAAGAGGCTGGGGAGCAGCCCTGCAGAAGGGATCTGGGAGTTCAGGTCGATTGCAGGTTGAAAATGAGTCAGCAGCGTGCCTGGGCAGCTAGCAGGTCTGGTCATGTCCTGGAGAGCATCAGGCACAGCCCTGCTGGCTAATAAGGGAAGGGATCGTCCTGCTCTGCTCTGCGCTGGGGCAGCCTCCCCTCCAGTACTGAGTGTAGGCTTGGGCACCACAACGTAAGACATAAGACTATTGGTGTCCAAAACAGGATAACAAAGATGGTGAAGGGTCTGGAGAGGAAGACATATGAGGAGTTGTTGAGGTCACTTGGTTTGTTCAGCCCAGAGCAGAGGAGGCTGAGGGGAGGGCTCAAGGCAGCCTGCAGCTCCCTCACGAGGGGAGCAGAGGGGCAGGTGCTGAGCTCTGCTCTCTCGGGACAGTGACAGGACCTGAGGGAATGACATGGAGCTGGGACAGGGGAGGGTCAGGCTGGGTGTTAGGGAAAGGTTCTTCACTGAGAGGGTGGTTGGGCAGTGTATCAGATGATCTTTGTGGGTCCTTTCCAACTTGGGATATTCTGTTTCATTCTATTTTTTTGTTCAGTAGCAGGCTAGATCAGAATTTTGTGTCTTTGAGACCTGAGGTTTTAGGGGAAGTTAAAAAAAAAGAACAGCTTTTCAAGTGTTTTTGAGATGGTGATGTTTCTATAGTGTTGCAGTAATTGTCTTTCTGTATAAATAATGCATCATTAAATATAAGAAAGCATCTCCCTTCACTACCCTGAGATCATTGCCAAGCATTTGAAAAATAAATATGTTCCTCTACAGGCAGATATATATTTATTGCATTGTGTACTATTTCTTCCAAGAGGCTAAAAATCTTTGTCTATCTGATACTTTTTGTTGCCATGTAACATAGAAAAAGAATCTCTGTAATTGCAACTAAATTTTCACAGACACAAACTACCAAAAATGCACAAGATTGAATTTCTGTCTTTCCAGGCTCCCCTTACCTGTTCTGATCAACAGAATGTCTATTTCCTGCCCACATGCCTCTATGCCCGTATTTATCTCTACATATAAATTTGATGAACTTTAGTGACTAGGTACTGTCAAACTGTTTCACCTTGAAATGGAGATAAGAGTCACACTTGTTGTCCATACTGAGGTATCTGTCAGTGGCAACCATCAGATCTTTTGCACTAGAAACCATCTGCTTTATTGTCCAGGACTAAATACGGGAAGGTCAGGTGACATCAATGAAAAGTTTATCAGTCAAAACATCATTTCATGCCAAAGTGTATTAGCCATAATAAATACATAATTTATTTATTCTTCTCAGTGGAGGTTTTTTTTTGCAAAGTGGAACACACCAAAACAATTCCTACAGAACTCCTCTCTCCTTCCACCCTAAGCTTTCCTCCTTCACCTACCTATATGATAAAAGCTTTAGTGAGTGCTTCAAAGATGCGGAAAGAGAAAGCTAAGATAATGTTCTATATTTTATTGGCTGTTGTGATGAACAAAAAAATGGCATGCTGCTGAAAGAAAGGAGAATGGTGGAACAAAGAAATAAATTGGCATAAGCAATCTATGTGTAATGTGGACATGTATTAGAAATGCCAGTATGGACCCCTCATTTTGTTTGCTGTGGTGAGAGAAAATACAGTTAAAATATTGGAGGGGAGAGGGGACAATGGAAAAGTGAAGGCTTACTGACAGCAATAACACCAGGACTTGTATAGAAAGGGTACGGGGATATTGCAGATTTTGGGCAGCGAAGGGGGAGAGGCACTGAAAAGAATGTACTAGCTTTATGAGCATGTAGAAGTAGTGAGTGTTTTTAGTGTAAGGACATTAATTATTGACAAGATTTTATTTCTTCATAGGAAGCAGGTCCTCATGAATACAGTACAATGAAACAAGTGCACATTTGTGGAACGAACCATTTGACTGTTAACACTACTATTAATTGGGCAAGGTAAACTACTCACATAAAAGCAGAAATGGCCATTAGTCTCACAATTTGGAAGACATAATAAATAGGAAAACTAGAGCTCACCTTGATTTTGGAGGTGTGGGGTTATGTGAATCTAATACAAAGAGACAGAAAAGGAAAATAAATACAAAGCAAGTGACACTGAGGGTTATTATTCATGAGATTATCAAGTCTGCATTCACATTTCTTGATAGGTAGGAAAATACAGATGAGAAAAGAGTAAACATCTGATACATCAGGCTCAAAATTAAATCTTTAACATTTTTTGGAGTGTGAACACACTTCAGATCAGATAAGATGAATCAAAATTGAGTGTGCACAATGATGATTTCTTATTTGATCACTCAGAGATTGAGAGCTGATGGCAGTATAGGCATTTCATCATTTTCATAGCACTGTTATATCTTGCCTTAGTACCTGAACTCTGCGATAATGAGCAATTTTAATTGCACAGAGAGCTAAAAACATGGTCTAAAATTATGACACTTATGACTTACAGTCTACTGAATCAAAACAAGCAACTTGGAAACACTGAACTGTGAATGAAAAAGTTGGCATGCCTTCAGCTGAAAAGCATCTACACATAGTGCTGATGATTGACCTTGATCTCCTTCAGCTCCACAGCATCCTTTCCACTAAAGGTTTATCCAGCTGAATAATCCTCATGTCCCATGCGGCTTACGTCCATCTGATTGTGATTAAGATAGGACTGCTTTTGGCACATGCTTGTGGGGTATGCCTGGTTTTCTGTCAGGAGTACAGCTATAACATTCTTTTCCACATTGCTACGCACAAGTAGCAAATGGCTCCTGGTCAAGAAAAAAAGAACTGACTACATGTTTTCTCAGAGCAGTCTAAGGTTGTCCCCTTGTTCTTAATTTTAAAGGAATTAAACGCTTTTTCTTACAGTCTTACAATTCTCACGTTAGCATTAAAACCAGTTTCCTGAAAATTCAAAAAGAAGTCCTCAAAAGGTTTTACTTGCTACTTTGCTTGCTTGCTTTTTTTCAGCCTGGAGAAGAGGAGACTGAGGGGCGGCCTCGTGGCAGCCTGCAGCTCCCTCACAAGGGGAGTGGAGGGGCAGGCCCTGATCTCTGCTCTCTGGGGACACTGACAGGACCCGAGGGAACGGCATGGAGCTGGGACAGGGGAGGGCTGGGCTGGTTGTTAGGGAAAGGTTCTGCACTGAGATGGTGGTTGGGCACTGGGACAGGCTCCCCAGGGCAGTGGTCACAGCACCGAGCCTGCCAGAATTCAAGTGTTTGGACATCGCTCTCAGACATAGGGTTTGATTTTTGGGTGGTCCTGTGTGGAACCAGGAATTGGACTTGATGATCTTTGTGGGTCCCTTCCAACTTGGGATGTTCTATGAGTGTATTCAGGGCAAGAGTCTTTGTTTCTGACTGCTTGGAGAAGGTTTAACAATACTAATTGCCATCAGATGGGCAATTGTACTTACAACTGAAAAGTCACTTTCTTTTTGAAAACTCAGCACAAAATGTATCTCTTCTAAAGTTCTGATGAAAGTACTATCACAGATTTCTACATGGACCACAGAAAAAAGAGCAAATGGCAGATTTTTTTACTACAAACAGTGGAGGTACAAAAGCATCTATCAGGCTAGAAATCAATTGTAAGCAATCAGCCAAATCTTTGTTGTTATTAATTTAGCAACACATTCTTCACAGCATATGCAAAGGTAAATTAGAAAGATATTTCAGCATAATGAATATCACATTTTAGGGAGTCTTTGTTATTGAGTAGGGTCCTTAGCTGGCAAATTTTGCTAATTAAAATCTTAATTTCAACTGTAGAGATAAAAATTAATTTGCATATTTTCCTTCTTCTTGAGACATGTTTGCAAAATATGAAGCATTGCAGTGCTTCTAAATGAGAATCTGTTTATTTCTTCCTGCTTTCAGAGACAAGAGTGGAAATAATACAGTTGGCAGAGATTCCAAGTTGTACTATGGCCCTACAAACACCTACGTTATTGTTAACTCTCAGGTAGGAGGAATGGAATTACAATGATGACTCAATAAGGATGATGCATACAAATTCTTGAAATAAATATGTAAGGATTTGTCTAGCCAAGTTCCTTAGGACTCCAACCCTCAAACTGAAAACATCACTTCCACTTCTTCCCTGTTACTATATTCTTTCATGAGCATCGGTTATTAGCTCCTATTAGAGACAAGGTTAGCTGTATCTTTGCAACATTATTGTGATTTTTCAAACATCTACAAAGATTATTATAATTTCCTTCATGTTGTGGTAGCTTAAGCCAGGATTGAGATTACTTTTGTCTACTACTATACCTATTGAAAAAATAAAAATTAAAAAAAAAATGAGAAAATGGATACAGAAGTTACCTTTTCATTAGGGTTGCAATTAAGAATATAATTTCATCTATTTCATCTATTTCATCTTAAAAAAAAAAAAAAAAAAAAAAAAAGGAACTATCTTTCCTGATTTTGTTTTTATGCTCTTAGGAGCTAGCCCTCCTCTCCCTGGGAGCTGCTCTTAGGATGAGGCTTTAGTGCTGGTCCCTGGTAGTGTATCAGTAGATGTGGCCACTCAGTCCTCACCTCAACCCAGAACCACTGGCTGGGCTGCCCAGCTTGACCTCCAACTGCCTTGCCACTGGACTGTGCCTGACCCTGGTCACTCTCTGGCCTGATCCTGTCCTGGCATTGTTGCTGTGCTCTTTGTGGGTGAGCTCACTGCTCACACCAGCCATACAGAGGTTGCATTGCATTGTGGCTCTTTGTGGGTGAGCTCACTGTTCACACCAGCCATACAGAGACTCAAGGTTCACCTTCTTTTGTGGAGCTGTTGGCCCCTTCCCTGACACCCTTCCGTGTGACTTTTTAAAATGGGTTTAAAAAGGAGCAGAAGGAGAAATTGCAAAATTGAAAAGCATACATAATGTTCTGTCAAAAATATATAGGGCCTCATCACTTTTGATGGAATCTTGCCTATTGGAAAGCTTCAGGCTAAATTTTATACATAAATAAAGAATGTTGAAATTAAGCTGAAGTGGCTAAGAAATTGAATAAGCTGTATTTATAAGTGTACTGAAGCAATTTCAACTACATCTGCATTTGTATTAAATTTGCTTTGTGGAAATCAAAATGTTTTATTATTATTATTGTTGTTATTGTTATTGTTATTCTTTGGTAAGGAAAAAACTGTAGAAGGCAGTGAGTTTTAGTTAACATTTTTACAGACCTTATTGAACATATAAATGCTATGTGTATATTCACAGGTAGTAGTTTTCCACAGCTGAAACAAACTGAACTAGCCAGGGTGATCTACAAACATTAATCCATAATTTTTACTCCACATTTCTAAAAATGACATACCAATTGATTACTTTACATTTAATATATTAAACTACTTTAGCAGATCTGTGTGTGTGTGTGTGTGTTCTGAGCTAAATTTGATACATTCCATTCTTATATATTGTTTATAAATTTCTCTTTCAACAATTCGTACAGAGTAAGCATTTCAAAAATACTTTAAGAAATTCATTGCAGAGCACAACCATAATCCTAGTAATTGTTTTAATTCTGCCCTAATCCATAACTGCTTGTTCTATTCAAATGAAGACCTTTGGTGAGTGAATGTCTACATTACCTCATAGAATCACAGAATCACAGAATGGTTTGGGTTGAAAGAAACCATAAAGATCATCCAATTCCAATCCTCCTGCCATGGACAGGGACACTTCCCACTAGACCAGGTTGCCCAAAGCCCTTTCTAACACTTAAACACTTCCATAGATGGAGCATCCAGAACTTCTCTGGAAAACCTGCCCACTTCTCAGGCCTGTCCTGGTCCCTCTGGATGGCATCGCTTCCCTCCAGTTTGTCGATGGCACCACACAGCTTGGTGTCATTGACTCCCACTGTCTATGTCACTGACAAAGATGTTAAATACCACTGGTCCCAATACTGACCCCTGAGGAACACCACTGGTCACTGATGTCCACCTGGACATTGAACCATTGACCACAACTCTTGGAGTGCTAGCAACCAGCCAATTCCTTACCCACCAAGTGGTCCGTCCATCAAAACCATGTTTCTCCAATTCAGAGACGAGAATATAATGCAGGACAGCATCAAATGCTTTGCACAAATCCAGGTAGATGAAATCAGTTGCTCTTCCCCTACCCACCAATACTATAACCCCATTGCAGAAGGCCACCAGATTTGTCAGGCATTATTTGCCCTTAGTAAACCATGTTGGCTGTCACTGGTCACCTCCTTATTTTCCAAGTGCCTTAGTATAATTTCCAGGAAGATCTTTCCATCCAGCTATGCTGCACTGAGGGGGGAAAAAATGGTGGAGGAATGATAATTCTTGCTTTTCTTACTTGGAGAGGAGGCAGGATTGGAAACAATGGTATTTTACCATCACTTTTTATATGAGATCTGAGTTTAGTCTCATTCAACTGGGAGAACAATTCCCTAAAGCACTTGTGATGTGGTTGTGAATCTTCTAATAAAACTCTGATGAAGTTTGACTTCCAGATGAAATTGGGAATCCCAAAGTAGCCTTAAAATAGAGGAATTATTAATGGAACACATTATACACATTGATGAGATCCCCTCTCAGTCTTCTTTTCTCCGGGCTGAACAGACCCAGGTCTCTCAGCCTTTCCTCAGAGGGAAGATGCTCCAGGCCCCGTATCATCTTTGTGGCCCTCCGCTGGACTCTTTCCAGGAGATCCCTGTCTTTTTTGTACTGGAGAGCCCAGAACTGGACACAGTACTCCAGGTGAGGCCTGACCAGGGCAGAGTAGAGGGGGAGGATCACCTCCCTTGACCTGCTGGCCGCGCTCCTTCTAATGCAAGCTAGGATCCCATTGGCCCTCTTGGCCACGAGGGCACACTGCTGGCTCATGGTCAACCTGTCATCCACCAGGACCTCCAGGTCCTTCTCCTCAGAGCTCCTCTCCAGCAGGTCGTCCCCCAGCCTGTACTGATACGTGCGGTTGTTCCTTCCCAGGTGCAGGACTCTATACTCTTACTAAACCTCATTTGGTTTCTTCCTGCCCATCTCTCCAGCCTGTCCAGGTCTCGCTGAATGGCAGCACAGCCTTCTGGTGTGTCAGCCACTCCTCCCAGCTTTGTGTTATCAGCATACTTGCTGAGGGCAGACACTATTCCCTCATCAAGGTCGTCGATGAAGATGTTGAACAGGACCAGACCCAACATCGACCCCTGGGTGTCCTGGTTTCAGTTAGGACAGAGTTAATCTTCCTCCTAGTAGCTGGCAGGGTGCTATGTTTTGGATTAGGATGAGAAGAGGGCTGATAATATGCTGATGTTTTAATTGTTGTAGAGCAGTGCTTACACCAAGCCAAGGACTTTTCAGCTTCTCGCTCTGTCCTGCTAGCGAGCAGGCTAGGGATGCAGCAGGAGCTGGGAGGGGACAGACCCAGGACAGCTGACCCAAACTGGCCAACGGGGTATTCCATACCATCTGACGTCATGCTGAACAACATATAGGGGTGGCTAGCCGGGGTGGGGGGGGGGGGCCGGCTGCTCGGGGATAGGCTGGGCATCGGTCAGCGGGTGGTGAGCAATTGCATTGTGCATCACTTATTTCGTACACATTATTACTATTAATACTATTATTATTATTATTATTATTATTGTTATTATTTTTCCTGTCTTAATAAACTGTCTTTATCTCAACTCACAGACTTCACTTTCCCGTTTCTCTCCCCCATCCCGGAGAGGGAGGGGGGAGGGTGAGCGAACGGCTGTGTGGTGTTTGGCTGCCAGCCGGGCTAAACCACAACACTGGGGAACGCTGCTAGTCACAGGTCTCCAGCCGGACTCTGCGCCACCGATCACCACCCTCTGAGCTTGGCCAGTCAGCCAGTTCTCAACCCACTCCTGTCCACTCCTTACTCCACTCCACTTACTGTCCACTCCTCTATCCCACACTTTCTCAGGATGTCATGGGAGACAGTATCAAAAGCCTTGCTAAAGTCAAGGTAGATTACATCCACTGCTCTCCCCCCATCTACCCAGCTGGTGATGCCATCATAGAAGGCAACGAGGTTGGTCGAGCACGACTTCCCCTTGGTGAATCCATGCTGACTACTCCTCATAACATTCTTCTCTTCCAATTGCTTGGAGATGGCATCCAGAACAAGCTGCTCCAACACCTTTCCAGGGACAGAGGTGAGACTGACTGGCCTGTAGTTTCCCGGATCCTCCTCCTTGCCCTTCTTGAAGACCAGAGTGACACTGGCTATCCTCCAATCTTCAGGCACGCACCTCTCCTGTTCTCCAGGACCTTTCAAAGATGACAGAGAGCGGTTCGCTCATCACCTCTGCCAACTCCCTTAGCACACGTGGATGCATCCCATCGGGACCCATGGATTTGTGTGCATTGAGCCCACTCAGACGCTCCCGAACCACTCTCTCGTCAACCAGGTGGTAGCCCTCCATTTCCCAGACCCTTTCTCCTCCTGCCAGGGTCAAGGAGTCCCAGGGAAGAGTCCCTGAAGCAAAGACTGAAGCAAAGAAAGCATTCAGTATCTCCGCCTTCTCGGCATCTCCCGTTACCAGGACACCCCCCTCGTTCAGCAAGGGACCCACATTATCCCTAGTCTTCCTTTTACATACTTGAAAAAAACCCTCCTTATTCTCTTTTATCTCTTTTGCAAGCCTCATCTCTAGGTGGGTTTTAGCCTTCCTCGTCGCGTCCCTGCAGGCCCTGACAACACTTCTATATTCCTTCCAAGAGGACAGGCCCTTTTTCCACATTTCATAGACCTTCCTCTTCCTTTTGATCTTATCGATGAGCTCCTTGCTCATCCACGCAGGTTTCCTGCCCTCCTTCCCCGATTTCCTACTCTTAGGGATGCACCGATCCTGAGCTTGGAAGAAGTGCTGTTTAAGTGTAGCCCAGCTCTCACAAGCACTTTTGCCTTCTAGCAACCTAGCCCATGAGATACTCCCAAGCAGATCCCAGAAGAGGTCAAAGTTGGCTCTTCGAAAGTCCAGAGTAGCAATCCTGCTACTAGCCTTCCTTCTTCCACCAAGTTCCATCTTGAACTCCACCATCTCATGGTCGCTGCATCCCAAGCTGCCCCCAACCTTCACATCCCTAACAAGCCCATCCCTGTTGGTAAGGACAAGGTCCAGAAGCACCCCCCGCCTCACCGGCTCCTCCAACACCTGCATCAGAAAACTGTCTACAATGCATTGTAGGAACCATTTGGACTGCACGTGCCTGGCTGAGTTGCTTACTCAACAGATGTCTGGATAATTGAAGTTCCCCATGAGAACCAGCACCCGTGATTGTGAGGCTACTACCAGCTGCTTGTAGAAGGCCTCATTGACCTCCTCCTCCTGATCTGGTGACCTGTAGTACACCCCCACAACAGTGTCCCCCATACCAGCCCACCCCTTAATTCTCGCCCACAAGCTCTCCACTTGTCCTTCACCCTCCCCCAGGTGGAGCTGGGTACACTCTAATTGCTCCCTCACATAAAGGGCAAACCCACCCCCTCGCTTCCCCAGCCCGTCTTTCCTAAAAAGGACATAGCCCTCCATGACAGCATTCCAGTCATGCGAGCCGTCCCACCACGTCTCTGTGATCGCAATGAGATCGTGGCCTTGTGACCGAATACAGATCTCGAGCTCCTCCTATTTATTTCCCATGCTCCACGCATTGGTATACAGGCACTTTAGGGAAGCAGCAGGCGCAGTTACCCCTGGAGGGATGCAAGAAGAAGATTCTGGACGGGGTATTGGGATCATTACCTTCTCTGAGGAGCCCTCCGACAATTCTATGGGACAACTCAGAGGTTTTTCCCTACTATCTTCAACAGTGACAGCAGTGACAACTTCCCCCAGTCCTTCTCTGTTACTTTTAGCTCCCCTCCCTTCCCCCGTCAAACCTAGTTTAAAGCCCTGGTAACCAGCCCAGAGAGCTTGCTCCCCAACACACTTGTGCCGCGCTTGCTGAGTTGGAGTCAGTCATCAGCCCACATACCCGACTTCTCAAAGGACTGCCCAAGATCGAAATATCCAAATCCTTGGTCCAGACGCCACCCCCTCAGCCAGTCATTTACCTGTCCCGTTCTCCTCCTTCTTTCTGGGTCCCGGTCACCCAGCAGGAGGACAGAGGAGAACACTACCTGCACCCCTGATCCCTTCAACAACCTTCCCAGGGATGCAAAGTCCTTTTTAATATTCCTCATTTTTCTAGTTGCAGCTTCCTGGGATCCAACCTGAATGACAACAAGAGGATAGTAGTCCTCCGGTTTAATGAGCTGTGGCAGAGCCTTCCTAACGCCTCTGACACGTGCCCCAGGAAGACAGCACACCTCTCTGGATTCGCTATCTGGGCGACAAATGGGAGCCTCAGTGCCCCTCAGCAAGGAGTCTCCGATCACTAGGACTCTCCATTCTTTTTTTTTGTGGCACTGGTTGTGATGCAGTGCCCCGTCCGGCCCCAGTCCCTATGCTCAGTACTTCCCTCAATCTTGACACGCTTCTCAGGGTTGCTTCCCGGGTTCGGACTACTGTCCAGACCCTCAACCTCTTCCTTTTCCTGCCTGAGAGCCTCAAATCTATTACCCAGGGACACCATGGGGGCTGGTGGCACCGTGGGTGTCGGGGGCAAACGTCTCTTTCTGCTTCAAGCTGAGACGAGGGTCCAGCCCCTTTTCTCTTGTGGGTAGTCAAGCCCTCTGTACTGCATGTGATCAGCTGGGTCAGCTTCTACCCCTTGCAGGGACTTAGGAGGGGGCTGCTGGGCATCAGCAGGGGCAGGTTGACACCTCCTATCTGTCACCCTCAGAGCCTCCCAGGAGCCCCTCAGGCTGCGGATTTCTTGCTGCAGCCCAGCCACCTGCTCGAGGAGTTCCTTAAGCAGGGCACACCTGCACCCATGACAGCTCTCTCTTCCCTCAGGACCCAGGTGGGTCTCCAGATTCTGGAGCCCCCCGCAGTCACCTGTCTGGACTGCCACTTCCCCCCTCAGGGGATCCACCTGAGTGCCCACATGAGCCCAGTCGACCACTGCTTGAAAATTCCCCCATGGAGTTTTGGCACACATCACTGATTCCTCCTCCTGCTGTGCAAAGATATCAGTGAGAAAAAATACACGTACCTTTTTGTTGTACCTATTTTAAATTGTATCCCATTTGATGTATGCATCCTTACGTTTTAGACTATGCCACTCACAAGCATGAACCCAACAGCTGCCAGGATCACCTGTTAGCAGGTAAAAAATATCTAA
Source organism: Cygnus atratus (assembly GCF_013377495.2). NCBI lineage: Eukaryota > Metazoa > Chordata > Aves > Anseriformes > Anatidae > Cygnus > Cygnus atratus. Next base: position 76,088,224 of record NC_066396.1, read on the forward strand.
AGTATAACATTCCAATCTAGGGGGAACACATATTCTGGTAAACACTAAACCACCTCTATCTTATTGGTTGCATTCAAATTACAGCTTAGGTTGCCCACATTTTCCACTAATTTGCTTCTCCACATTTTTTTTGCATTTTATGTGAGCCGAGGAAACACATCTAATATGCAAAGCCAAGAATTAATTGTTCAACTAATTAAAGAATGCAAAGTCTAGTCAAGGAATGATGTTAGCACAGCTGCAATGACATTAACATATGGTTAAAATAATTCTATTATTAAAGCTCATTCACCATAATAAAATTAAAATTGATACACAAACTTTCCAGGACCAATCTTTTTCTGTGGTGCTGTGCTCACTCTTCTGTTCCCAAGATCCAACACCAGTTCGAGGATGTTTCATCAGCTTAGGATGACTCATCAACATCTGAGGCTTTTGCTGGGAGGAGCAGGATATCATGGAAGGGGGTTTCTTCCTTGTCACTTCTGGAACCGCTTAGATCTGTCTTGTGTGGCTGCTGACAAAGTTCTCTTACTTGATCTTCACTGATTCACAAATCCACTTAACATCCACACTTACCGTATATCATTTGCCAGGTATGTGCTTTTAGTTTTCTGTTATCCAGAAATCTAGCTTTACCTGCTTCCCAAGACTGCATTATTTCAATGACCAGCAACGGATCACTGGTGAGCTGTCTGTAGCCATGGACCTTTGATATCCTCCTGTACCACAGCTGCAAGCTGTCTTTGTTATCCTTCAATGCCTGTAACCCTTCCAGACTGTAATTTCATTCCAGTGTCACAGATCGTTTTGCACTAACAACCTGTTATTACTATCTACTGGTAGAGAGAGATGAGTAGCAGTTACACTACACAACTGTACAAATCTACACAAAAGCTAAACCAAATTTAGTAATAGTTATGTGATTATTAAACATTTGTTGTTTCAGCTACACAGGTAGGAAGATAGCACCAGGTAGGTGACAAAAATCAAGAAAAAGCCTGAAGAAACAAAAGGTCTTCATTTTTAGCTTAGCACAAAGCCTGCGACTTGTCGGTAATATGGCAAAGCCATACTCACTGGGCTACACGGTTATACACTCAATTGCTTAAAAAACTGCCTGTAGGAACCACGAGCCCCCATTAACCTTGATACACAATTAGAACTTCTGACTTTTCCGAGCTAGAAACGAGATTAAAATCCAGTCTAGACTGACAGTCCTAGAGTAAGAAAAACAGTTTGGAGGCAGAAAACATTTTTTCCCATCCATTTTAGGTAAAAAGAAAAAAAGTTAAATCTGTCTTGCTTTGAGATTTTCTTGCCATATCAATGAATCAAATGACAAAAGTATAAATATAGGTACAAACTGTAAAGTCACTTTTATATTCAGGACTTTGTTACACCTAATGAACCGTATTTATGAGCATTCAGCTATTAGAAATACCTCCTTAGCTGCTGGTGGGAACTATGTATCTTTATTAAGCGTGCAATTTCTTTCCAAATTCTGACTAAATTAAAATAAACGAATAAATATAATAAATGCATTTTTTCAGTATGCACCAAGTGTCAGATACATCAGCGCTTACATTCTATTCTTTTTTTTTTTTTTTTTTTTTTTAATTAGCTATACAGCTGGGAAACCAATCATTTGCAACAGTAGGACTCAAAAAAAAAAAAAAAAAAAAAGATTCAAACAAGCCAAGTGAATCTGTGCAGCGTCAAGTGTCAAAATCATAGAATCACCAAATGACTGAGTTTGGAAGGGACCTCTGGAGATCACCTGGTCCAAGCCCCCTGTTCAAGCAGCAACACCTATTGCAGGTTGCCCAGGAAAGTTTCATATCATTAGATTCATATATGAAAAGCATGTCTCTGCCCACTCCTTTCCATATGACTGAATTCAAAGTATGAAAAACATGTACAGGAATAGTGTAGCCACCAGGACCAGGGAGGTGATCATCCCCCTGTACTATGCTCTGGTGAGGCCGCACCTTGAGTACTGTGTTCAGTTTTGGGCCCCTCACTACAAGAAGGACATCGAGGCCCTGGAGCATGTCCAGAGGAGGGCTACAAAGCTGGGGAAGGCCTGGAACACAAATCCTATGAGGAGCAGCTGAGGGAACTGGGGCTGTTTGGTGCGGAGAAGATGAGGCGCAGGGGAGACCTTATTGCTCTCTGCAACTACCTTAAAGGAAGGTGTGGGGAGCTGGGCGTCAGCCTCTTCTCACAGATAACTAGTGATAGGACAGGAGGGAATGGCCTCAAGTTGTGCCAGGGGAGGTTTCGTTTAGAAATTAGAAGACATTTCTTCTCAGAAATAGTAGTCAGGCATTAAAATGGGTTGCCCAGGGAAGTGGTGGAGACACCATCCTTGGGGGCACTTAAGGAGGAAATATCACGCCAGTCTTCAAAAAGGGCAAGAAGGAGGATGCAGGCAAGTACAGACCAATCAGCCTCACCTCCATCCCTAGAAAGGTGATGGAATAGCCTCATCCTGGATTTCATCTCCAAGCATATGGAGGATAAGATACTCCCAAGTACCAAAATGGAAACCTTTTGGTACAGTTTGGATGTGAAGCTCAAGCCTCCTGACAACAAAACCAATAGCCTTCTTAACAAAACAATACTGCCTTGTTTAAAGTACAGCAGATGCAAGTGAACAATGCACCTGCTGTCAGACCATTCCTGAGTGTGCATCTGGAGTTTGTGCTCCAAGCACAGCCTGCAGTGTTCCACATTCTGCCAGCACAATTCAGGCAGTGAGTCCAAGGAACATCCAAGGAACACACACTGGCACAAACAATGCCATAGTCATAGACATGTTCTTTATAACTAAGCCTTCACCATCTGTTCCAGCCTGTGAATGCAGTGAAAATGAACATAACTCACAAAGCAATCATGGTATAAAAAGTAAAATATAAGTGATTTAACTTTATGTCCGTTATTAAATATATTTGTTGTGCCTTCATTTACAAACATTTCAAACATAAAACATGAAAGCACTTTTCTTCCCCAACAGTTATGTAAGAAACCCCAAATACCTTTTTTGTATCTTCTCCAACCTTAAGGGAAAATTTGAGGATGTGCTCATAAAATAACTTTTCCTTCTGCTGCCTAAATTTAATGTGCTGAAATATAAGACATTATTCAGCATGCTTCTTATTTTCTGAGCTGCTAACAAAAAACAGTATTCAACAGCCCAATACAGAGTACATCAGACTGGATGTCAGACTCCTCAGAGGTAAATGCTAAAAGGACATGATCCTCTCTTTAAAAATCTCTGTTGCTCTGTTCCCTATTATAAATTATTTATTTATTTAATTAAAGCATTCATTCAGCAGTTGGTGTGTTGAAACAACTGCTTAGTGTGCTCACCAACACGGTCTCATGGTCTGCTTATCTGTATTTACCTGCCTTACAGACAGGTTATAGGATCTTTGTATGCTGGACTAAATGGCCTGCGTTTTTATGTCAGCTCTCAAAATTGGTTCTAATGCACAACCAGGTATCCAGGTGGCATTGCACTAAAAGAAACAGCAACTATTGGTCTAATTTTACTAATTAAGTAATAAAAACTGATAAATTCTCCATCTCAGTTACACAGTATGAAGGAACCATTATCCAAAGATACACACCGCCAAACCTCCTCACTAATTTGGCAACTGCTCAAATAACTAGTACAGTGGCAAACAGCTAAACTGAAGAACACAAGGTGGAGTTTCATGTCAGCCTCCCTGCACAAAAACCCTAAATCAGGAATGCTGTTCAACAAGGGATAACAGCAGCTGGAGGTCCCAACTGGCCCAATTAAGCACAGGTTAGGCATCAAACTTCTGTCCCTGTGTGTGTCTTCTACCATCACAGCCTCACTTACCTAGTAAAAAATCTGGTTACTGAGGAAAAATGGGCATGAAATGTAGAAAATATATGTTGCAGATTGTTGCTGTACACAAACATTCTTACCAACACAACAAAGACAAAATGAGGAGATTGCAGAGGCCATGCAAGTGTGGTAGATCTAACATTTTTAAAGGGAATGTTAACATTTTTCTGTCAAATACAAACCCATTATTTGGTATAATGTAATGCTATGTGGATCTAACATGTGGACAGTTTTCTAAACCTTCATTCTGTTAAACAATTAAAGTGATTACGATGGCGCCATTGTAGTATTTTATGAAACAATAGCCCGTTGTCAAGATAAACTATGAGGCCACAGAGTTCACTGCAGGGAAGAAGCAGTCTTATAAGAGCATGATACCACATAAACCACTCAGCTTTAATGTTTGAATAAGCATAAATATTTGTTTGCTTTCTTGTTTAAAAGTTAATCATTGTTTGAGAATTGAATGAAAAACAAAGAAGCACCAGGGAGGCAGAGGAAATTATTGTGCCAGCATGGCAAAGAACAGTGTCCTAGAAAAGGCACCACACAATTCACGCAGAGTTGTAGTCGTTCCAACTACAAATACCACTTTATTTTTTTCTTGTGTAATAAATAAACAAAGAAATAAATAAAGGAAAACTTCCACAGAGAGGCAACAACACCCACTCTCCTGAGCAAATTTTCTACCAGTTCTGAGTTTTGAGAAAAAAGAAAGTCCTGAGTCCCACAGGAAAAGAAAGTAAAAGTGCAGTAGGTCTGTACAGGAAAGAGAACAAACTCTGATTAAACACTACCAAATTTGCATTAGAACTGGAAGGAAAAAAAATTAAAAGCTAAATTTCCTTTGATTAAATTGTTATAAACTGACACAAATTTCATATGTTTTTATAATACCACACTGGTTTTACTTTGAACAAATTCATTCATTGTTTGATGTCTGGGAAACAACAAAATTTGGACTGGGTTTACAATTGCAATACAGATTCACATGCAAGTTAAACCAGATTCATCTGCATAGAAATGGAAATTTTGAACATGTAATGAACAATAGAGTCAAAGAAAGTCCATCCATGTCTGGCAAAGGGGTACTTTGATGAAAGCCTTTGGAGATAAAGGCAGTTTTGGCAATGAAATCACCCAAGAGAAAAGCTGATGCTATGAATAAGAATGGTTGATACTACATCAGTACAAGACCACAATTATTGATACTCAAAATAGTTCCACAGATGATAGGGTTATATCTTCGTATTCCCTAACATCCAATTAAAGCATACCATAGTGTACAAGATAAGAGTTTCCTGAATATTTTCTCCAGGTGAAACCAGGAATCAAAATAATTGATAAGAAAACTGTTGTCAGAAGTTATTTTTAAAATCTGAAGGACATGAGGAGCTCATCAAAAAGATGATGGTGAGGTGAGGCGGGGGGTGCTTCTGGACCTTGTCCTTACCAACAGGGATGGGCTTGTTAGGGATGTGAAGGTTGGGGGCAGCTTGGGATGCAGCGACCATGAGATGGTGGAGTTCAAGATGGAACTTGGTGGAAGAAGGAAGGCTAGTAGCAGGATTGCTACTCTGGACTTTCGAAGAGCCAACTTTGACCTCTTCTGGGATCTGCTTGGGAGTATCTCATGTAGTATGGGAGTATCTTGATTTATAAAGTAATAACTCAAGAATACCCTTAATTAATAGATTAAGTATTCTATAACATTCTTATTTGCATATCTTTCTTCTTCCTTCACAAAATTTTGTTGGGAAAGCCACGTACAATGTCACAGCAAATTTAGTGCTACAGATATCACAGTCCTTGGAAGACATTGCAAGTCAATCTACATCAGTTAAATTCAGATACATCACCTCACTGGAACACCCCTTTGTACCACTTCCCTGGGCAACCCATTTTAATGCCTGACTACTATTTCTGAGAAGAAATGTCTTCTAATTTCTAAACGAAACCTCCCCTGGCACAACTTGAGGCCATTCCCTCCTGTCCTATCACTAGTTATCTGTGAGAAGAGGCTGACGCCCAGCTCCCCACACCTTCCTTTAAGGTAGTTGCAGAGAGCAATAAGGTCTCCCCTGCGCCTCATCTTCTCCGCACCAAACAGCCCCAGTTCCCTCAGCTGCTCCTCATAGGATTTGTGTTCCAGGCCTTCCCCAGCTTTGTAGCCCTCCTCTGGACATGCTCCAGGGCCTCGATGTCCTTCTTGTAGTGAGGGGCCCAAAACTGAACACAGTACTCAAGGTGCGGCCTCACCAGAGCATAGTACAGGGGGATGATCACCTCCCTGGTCCTGGTGGCTACACTATTCCTGTACATGTTTTTCATACTTTGAATTCAGTCATATGGAAAGGAGTGGGCAGAGACATGCTTTTCATATATGAATCTAATGATATGAAACTTTCCTGGGCAACCTGCAATAGGTGTTGCTGCTTGAACAGGGGGCTTGGACCAGGTGATCTCCAGAGGTCCCTTCCAAACTCAGTCATTTGGTGATTCTATGATTTTGACACTTGACGCTGCACAGATTCACTTGGCTTGTTTGAATCTTTTTTTTTTTTTTTTTTTTTGAGTCCTACTGTTGCAAATGATTGGTTTCCCAGCTGTATAGCTAATTAAAAAAAAAAAAAAAAAAAAAAAAAGAATAGAATGTAAGCGCTGATGTATCTGACACTTGGTGCATACTGAAAAAATGCATTTATTATATTTATTCGTTTATTTTAATTTAGTCAGAATTTGGAAAGAAATTGCACGCTTAATAAAGATACATAGTTCCCACCAGCAGCTAAGGAGGTATTTCTAATAGCTGAATGCTCATAAATACGGTTCATTAGGTGTAACAAAGTCCTGAATATAAAAGTGACTTTACAGTTTGTACCTATATTTATACTTTTGTCATTTGATTCATTGATATGGCAAGAAAATCTCAAAGCAAGACAGATTTAACTTTTTTTCTTTTTACCTAAAATGGATGGGAAAAAATGTTTTCTGCCTCCAAACTGTTTTTCTTACTCTAGGACTGTCAGTCTAGACTGGATTTTAATCTCGTTTCTAGCTCGGAAAAGTCAGAAGTTCTAATTGTGTATCAAGGTTAATGGGGGCTCGTGGTTCCTACAGGCAGTTTTTTAAGCAATTGAGTGTATAACCGTGTAGCCCAGTGAGTATGGCTTTGCCATATTACCGACAAGTCGCAGGCTTTGTGCTAAGCTAAAAATGAAGACCTTTTGTTTCTTCAGGCTTTTTCTTGATTTTTGTCACCTACCTGGTGCTATCTTCCTACCTGTGTAGCTGAAACAACAAATGTTTAATAATCACATAACTATTACTAAATTTGGTTTAGCTTTTGTGTAGATTTGTACAGTTGTGTAGTGTAACTGCTACTCATCTCTCTCTACCAGTAGATAGTAATAACAGGTTGTTAGTGCAAAACGATCTGTGACACTGGAATGAAATTACAGTCTGGAAGGGTTACAGGCATTGAAGGATAACAAAGACAGCTTGCAGCTGTGGTACAGGAGGATATCAAAGGTCCATGGCTACAGACAGCTCACCAGTGATCCGTTGCTGGTCATTGAAATAATGCAGTCTTGGGAAGCAGGTAAAGCTAGATTTCTGGATAACAGAAAACTAAAAGCACATACCTGGCAAATGATATACGGTAAGTGTGGATGTTAAGTGGATTTGTGAATCAGTGAAGATCAAGTAAGAGAACTTTGTCAGCAGCCACACAAGACAGATCTAAGCGGTTCCAGAAGTGACAAGGAAGAAACCCCCTTCCATGATATCCTGCTCCTCCCAGCAAAAGCCTCAGATGTTGATGAGTCATCCTAAGCTGATGAAACATCCTCGAACTGGTGTTGGATCTTGGGAACAGAAGAGTGAGCACAGCACCACAGAAAAAGATTGGTCCTGGAAAGTTTGTGTATCAATTTTAATTTTATTATGGTGAATGAGCTTTAATAATAGAATTATTTTAACCATATGTTAATGTCATTGCAGCTGTGCTAACATCATTCCTTGACTAGACTTTGCATTCTTTAATTAGTTGAACAATTAATTCTTGGCTTTGCATATTAGATGTGTTTCCTCGGCTCACATAAAATGCAAAAAAAATGTGGAGAAGCAAATTAGTGGAAAATGTGGGCAACCTAAGCTGTAATTTGAATGCAACCAATAAGATAGAGGTGGTTTAGTGTTTACCAGAATATGTGTTCCCCCTAGATTGGAATGTTATACTTTAGATATTTTTTACCTGCTAACAGGTGATCCTGGCAGCTGTTGGGTTCATGCTTGTGAGTGGCATAGTCTAAAACGTAAGGATGCATACATCAAATGGGATACAATTTAAAATAGGTACAACAAAAAGGTACGTGTATTTTTTCTCACTGATATCTTTGCACAGCAGGAGGAGGAATCAGTGATGTGTGCCAAAACTCCATGGGGGAATTTTCAAGCAGTGGTCGACTGGGCTCATGTGGGCACTCAGGTGGATCCCCTGAGGGGGGAAGTGGCAGTCCAGACAGGTGACTGCGGGGGGCTCCAGAATCTGGAGACCCACCTGGGTCCTGAGGGAAGAGAGAGCTGTCATGGGTGCAGGTGTGCCCTGCTTAAGGAACTCCTCGAGCAGGTGGCTGGGCTGCAGCAAGAAATCCGCAGCCTGAGGGGCTCCTGGGAGGCTCTGAGGGTGACAGATAGGAGGTGTCAACCTGCCCCTGCTGATGCCCAGCAGCCCCCTCCTAAGTCCCTGCAAGGGGTAGAAGCTGACCCAGCTGATCACATGCAGTACAGAGGGCTTGACTACCCACAAGAGAAAAGGGGCTGGACCCTCGTCTCAGCTTGAAGCAGAAAGAGACGTTTGCCCCCGACACCCACGGTGCCACCAGCCCCCATGGTGTCCCTGGGTAATAGATTTGAGGCTCTCAGGCAGGAAAAGGAAGAGGTTGAGGGTCTGGACAGTAGTCCGAACCCGGGAAGCAACCCTGAGAAGCGTGTCAAGATTGAGGGAAGTACTGAGCATAGGGACTGGGGCCGGACGGGGCACTGCATCACAACCAGTGCCACAAAAAAAAAAGAATGGAGAGTCCTAGTGATCGGAGACTCCTTGCTGAGGGGCACTGAGGCTCCCATTTGTCGCCCAGATAGCGAATCCAGAGAGGTGTGCTGTCTTCCTGGGGCACGTGTCAGAGGCGTTAGGAAGGCTCTGCCACAGCTCATTAAACCGGAGGACTACTATCCTCTTGTTGTCATTCAGGTTGGATCCCAGGAAGCTGCAACTAGAAAAATGAGGAATATTAAAAAGGACTTTGCATCCCTGGGAAGGTTGTTGAAGGGATCAGGGGTGCAGGTAGTGTTCTCCTCTGTCCTCCTGCTGGGTGACCGGGACCCAGAAAGAAGGAGGAGAACGGGACAGGTAAATGACTGGCTGAGGGGGTGGCGTCTGGACCAAGGATTTGGATATTTCGATCTTGGGCAGTCCTTTGAGAAGTCGGGTATGTGGGCTGATGACCGACTCCAACTCAGCAAGCGCGGCACAAGTGTGTTGGGGAGCAAGCTCTCTGGGCTGGTTACCAGGGCTTTAAACTAGGTTTGACGGGGGAAGGGAGGGGAGCTAAAAGTAACAGAGAAGGACTGGGGGAAGTTGTCACTGCTGTCACTGTTGAAGATAGTAGGGAAAAACCTCTGAGTTGTCCCATAGAATTGTCGGAGGGCTCCTCAGAGAAGGTAATGATCCCAATACCCCGTCCAGAATCTTCTTCTTGCATCCCTCCAGGGGTAACTGCGCCTGCTGCTTCCCTAAAGTGCCTGTATACCAATGCGTGGAGCATGGGAAATAAATAGGAGGAGCTCGAGATCTGTATTCGGTCACAAGGCCACGATCTCATTGCGATCACAGAGACGTGGTGGGACAGCTCGCATGACTGGAATGCTGTCATGGAGGGCTATGTCCTTTTTAGGAAAGACGGGCTGGGGAAGCGAGGGGGTGGGTTTGCCCTTTATGTGAGGGAGCAATTAGAGTGTACCCAGCTCCACCTGGGGGAGGGTGAAGGACAAGTGGAGAGCTTGTGGGCGAGAATTAAGGGGTGGGCTGGTATGGGGGACACTGTTGTGGGGGTGTACTACAGGTCACCAGATCAGGAGGAGGAGGTCAATGAGGCCTTCTACAAGCAGCTGGTAGTAGCCTCACAATCACGGGTGCTGGTTCTCATGGGGAACTTCAATTATCCAGACATCTGTTGAGTAAGCAACTCAGCCAGGCACGTGCAGTCCAAATGGTTCCTACAATGCATTGTAGACAGTTTTCTGATGCAGGTGTTGGAGGAGCCGGTGAGGCGGGGGGTGCTTCTGGACCTTGTCCTTACCAACAGGGATGGGCTTGTTAGGGATGTGAAGGTTGGGGGCAGCTTGGGATGCAGCGACCATGAGATGGTGGAGTTCAAGATGGAACTTGGTGGAAGAAGGAAGGCTAGTAGCAGGATTGCTACTCTGGACTTTCGAAGAGCCAAGTTTGACCTCTTCTGGGATCTGCTTGGGAGTATCTCATGGGCTAGGTTGCTAGAAGGCAAAAGTGCTTGTGAGAGCTGGGCTACACTTAAACAGCACTTCTTCCAAGCTCAGGATCGGTGCATCCCTAAGAGTAGGAAATCGGGGAAGGAGGGCAGGAAACCTGCGTGGATGAGCAAGGAGCTCATCGATAAGATCAAAAGGAAGAGGAAGGTCTATGAAATGTGGAAAAAGGGCCTGTCCTCTTGGAAGGAATATAGAAGTGTTGTCAGGGCCTGCAGGGACGCGACGAGGAAGGCTAAAACCCACCTAGAGATGAGGCTTGCAAAAGAGATAAAAGAGAATAAGGAGGGTTTTTTTCAAGTATGTAAAAGGAAGACTAGGGATAATGTGGGTCCCTTGCTGAACGAGGGGGGTGTCCTGGTAACGGGAGATGCCGAGAAGGCGGAGATACTGAATGCTTTCTTTGCTTCAGTCTTTGCTTCAGGGACTCTTCCCTGGGACTCCTTGACCCTGGCAGGAGGAGAAAGGGTCTGGGAAATGGAGGGCTACCACCTGGTTGACGAGAGAGTGGTTCGGGAGCGTCTGAGTGGGCTCAATGCACACAAATCCATGGGTCCCGATGGGATGCATCCACGTGTGCTAAGGGAGTTGGCAGAGGTGATGAGCGAACCGCTCTCTGTCATCTTTGAAAGGTCCTGGAGAACAGGAGAGGTGCGTGCCTGAAGATTGGAGGATAGCCAGTGTCACTCTGGTCTTCAAGAAGGGCAAGGAGGAGGATCCGGGAAACTACAGGCCAGTCAGTCTCACCTCTGTCCCTGGAAAGGTGTTGGAGCAGCTTGTTCTGGATGCCATCTCCAAGCAATTGGAAGAGAAGAATGTTATGAGGAGTAGTCAGCATGGATTCACCAAGGGGAAGTCGTGCTCGACCAACCTCGTTGCCTTCTATGATGGCATCACCAGCTGGGTAGATGGGGGGAGAGCAGTGGATGTAATCTACCTTGACTTTAGCAAGGCTTTTGATACTGTCTCCCATGACATCCTGAGAAAGTGTGGGATAGAGGAGTGGACAGTAAGTGGAGTGGAGTAAGGAGTGGACAGGAGTGGGTTGAGAACTGGCTGACTGGCCAAGCTCAGAGGGTGGTGATCGGTGGCGCAGAGTCCGGCTGGAGACCTGTGACTAGCAGCGTTCCCCAGTGTTGTGGTTTAGCCCGGCTGGCAGCCAAACACCACACAGCCGTTCGCTCACCCTCCCCCCTCCCTCTCCGGGATGGGGGAGAGAAACGGGAAAGTGAAGTCTGTGAGTTGAGATAAAGACAGTTTATTAAGACAGGAAAAATAATAACAATAATAATAATAATAATAATAATAGTATTAATAGTAATAATGTGTACGAAATAAGTGATGCACAATGCAATTGCTCACCACCCGCTGACCGATGCCCAGCCTATCCCCGAGCAGCCGGCCCCCCCCCCCACCCCGGCTAGCCACCCCTATATGTTGTTCAGCATGACGTCAGATGGTATGGAATACCCCGTTGGCCAGTTTGGGTCAGCTGTCCTGGGTCTGTCCCCTCCCAGCTCCTGCTGCATCCCTAGCCTGCTCGCTAGCAGGACAGAGCGAGAAGCTGAAAAGTCCTTGGCTTGGTGTAAGCACTGCTCTACAACAATTAAAACATCAGCATATTATCAGCCCTCTTCTCATCCTAATCCAAAACATAGCACCCTGCCAGCTACTAGGAGGAAGATTAACTCTGTCCTAACTGAAACCAGGACACCCAGGGGTCGATGTTGGGTCTGGTCCTGTTCAACATCTTCATCGACGACCTTGATGAGGGAATAGTGTCTGCCCTCAGCAAGTATGCTGATAACACAAAGCTGGGAGGAGTGGCTGACACACCAGAAGGCTGTGCTGCCATTCAGCGAGACCTGGACAGGCTGGAGAGATGGGCAGGAAGAAACCAAATGAGGTTTAGTAAGAGTATAGAGTCCTGCACCTGGGAAGGAACAACCGCACGTATCAGTACAGGCTGGGGGACGACCTGCTGGAGAGGAGCTCTGAGGAGAAGGACCTGGAGGTCCTGGTGGATGACAGGTTGACCATGAGCCAGCAGTGTGCCCTCGTGGCCAAGAGGGCCAATGGGATCCTAGCTTGCATTAGAAGGAGCGCGGCCAGCAGGTCAAGGGAGGTGATCCTCCCCCTCTACTCTGCCCTGGTCAGGCCTCACCTGGAGTACTGTGTCCAGTTCTGGGCTCTCCAGTACAAAAAAGACAGGGATCTCCTGGAAAGAGTCCAGCGGAGGGCCACAAAGATGATACGGGGCCTGGAGCATCTTCCCTCTGAGGAAAGGCTGAGAGACCTGGGTCTGTTCAGCCCGGAGAAAAGAAGACTGAGAGGGGATCTCATCAATGTGTATAAATACCTGAGGTGTGGGAGACAGAGGGATTTGGCCAACCTCTTTTCAGTGGTCTGTGGGGACAGGACAAGGGGTAATGGCCACAAGATGGAGCACAGGAAGTTCCGCACCAACATGCGAAAGAACTTCTTCACAGTGAGGGTGACAGAGCACTGGAACAGGCTGTCCAGGGAGGTTGTGGAGTCTCCTTCTCTGGAGGTATTCAAGGCCCATCTGGACGCCTACCTGGGCAGCCTGCTCTAAGGAACCTGCTTTGGCAGGGTGGTTGGACCCGATGATCTCTCGAGGTCCCTTCCAACCCGTTCAATTCTGTGATTCTGGGATTCTGGGATTCTGTGATTCCATGTGTAAGGATTCAGAGTGGAATGAAAATCGGTTTTGTGTGCTCAAGAGAAAACGGCTTTAACAAACTTGACATTACACTGTTCTTTTTAAAAGAAAACTAAGCAAAGGTTTATGATCAATTGTGTGGCTGTGGGAGAACACTGTGGAAAAGGCATGCAAAAGGGCACTTCATTTCAAAAGGAAGAAGCAAGAGCAATGAGAGAAAACAATGTGCACTTGCATCCCAAAAAGGCTACTGTATCCTGCTGCACCCAGAGCAGCATGGCCAGCAGGGTAAGGGAGGGGATTGTCCCCCTCTGCTCTGCTCTCATGAGGAGTTCTTGGAGCGCCTGGAGTGCCGTGTTCAGCTCTGCGGACCCCAGCAGAGGAAGGACATGGACCTGTTAGAATGGGTCCAAAGGAAGGCAGTGAGGATGATCAAGTGGCTGGAGCACCTCTCCTGTGAAGACATGCTGAGGGATTTTGAATTGTTCAGCCTGGAGAAGACAAGGCTCCAGGGAGACTTACAGCAGACATCCAGAACCTAAAGGGAGCCTACAGAAAAGCTGAGGAGGGACTCTTTGTAAGGGAGTATAGTGACAGGACAAGGAGTAATGGCTGAAGGATTTAGTTTATTTAGTTTAGTTTAGACATAAGGAAGAAATTATTTACTGTGAGGGTGGTGAGGCACTGGAAAAAGTTTTCTAGAGAAGCTGTGTATGCTCCATCTCTGGAAGTGTTTAAGTGTTAGAAGGTGCTCTGGGCAACCTGGTCTAGTAGGGGGTATCCCTACCCAAGGCAGGGGGATTGGAATTGGACGATCTTTATGGTTTCTTCCAACTCAAACCATTGTGTGATTCTGTGACTCTGTGAAACAATAAAACTAAGAGGTTAAGGTACCTGTGAGACCAAGACAGGTAACTTTTGTCAGCACCCCATTGACAGGAAATCCCTGAATAAAGTCTGCTACTCTGATGTTATGGTTTAAAATCCATCAAGGGAAAAGTCAACATCATGACTATATAGTTTTGCCATCCCAGGGCAGATCCAGATAACTTGCCTTCTGCTGCATCTTGAGTTGCAAGAAGTGTTTTTAGGGTTGCTTACACCAGTCCTACTAATCACGATGGGAGTGGGACAGGTGTGTGACTGCTGTGGTTGGGAGATACCATGAGCTGAATGACTCAGAGCCTGGAAACCTGAGATTTTAATAACCATACTTGGAAACTGTCTGTTTGCTGTGCTCTAACTCAGCATGATAACTCAGGGGAAAAAAAGAACATCCATGTTTGATAAACAGCCTTATAGAAGAAAATTACTTTTTTATTCCAGAAATGTAAAGGTTTCAGCTCTTGAGTACAAAGATGCAGTTGTGGTAGCCTAAAGCACAACACAGGAATGTCAACAAAGAGTTCTTCTAGAGTTCATTTAGCCCTTCTAGTGAGGATGTAGCTGGAAAGGCTGGGCAGACAGACAGAGTGCATGAGATGCATTAGCATTGCAGGTGACAGGACTGTGCTTTTTCAAGACACTTTTCAAGACATTTTTCTACATCTTTCTCTCATTTGCAAGGCTTATGTTATCAGACAAGTAGAATTGAATATATAACATGCTGAAATACATAGATATGGGATTTTGCCTTTAGCTATGCTGTCCTGTGTCTCATGATTCTAATGGAAACTTCTTGGGGACCAGTGTGCTGTTAGGCTGTGTATATATACACTGTCAAATGCAACAGTATCTGTGAACTGCTAATGTAACTGTAAAAAACTTATTTTCTTCTTTGTGATAATGACTACTTACATTTATACAACATCTAGAAGTCCACCTTAGCTGCATGAAGCATACAAAATATGTTCCAAAACGTATTCTTGCCACAGAGTATTTACAGAAAAAAAAAAAAAAAAAAAAGAAAAAAAAAGATTTTCTTAAGGAACAAAAATGTGAGATTCTATAATAGCTCTTACATGCAGTGATTTAAAGAGCAAACTTAGGTAGAAGATACACATAATACCTGAGAATGACTGACAAGCTATGATTTCTGAAAGAACCTATTCTTCTTTCCTCCTCTTCTCACCATCTCTGCTCTAATCTCATATTTCCTTCTTTTTATATCCCTTCTTCTTGCATCTCATTTGATTTTTTACTGAGATGAATCACCACTTGTCCCCTAATTTTTGTTTATATTAGGTTAGTTTAGAGGTGATTTTGCAATTTGACTCAGATCAGAAAATGATCTAAAGAGTATGAAATCCAATGGAAGAGTAGCATATTTCAGGAAGAGAGAGAGGGAGAAGAACATCCTCCATTTCAGCTATTAGGTTGACAAAAGAATTACTATGCACCTTCTCTATAGATGTAATACAATATGTCAATTAATCATAGAATCATTTAGGCTGAAAAAGACCTTAAAGATCATCAAGTCCAACCATTAAACTAGCACTGCCAAGTCTACCACTAAACGATGTCCCTAAGTGCAACATCTACACGTTTTTCAAATAACTCCTGGGATGGTGATTCAACCACTTCCATGGGCAGCCTATTCCAATGCTTCACAACCCTTTCTCTGAAGATTTTTTTTCCTAATACCCAAAATTCCCCTGGTACAATGTGAGGTCATTTCCTCCAGTCCTGTTTTTTTATTGTTTCGGAAAATAGACCAACCTCTCCTTTGAGGTAGTTGTAGAGAGCAATAAGGTCTCCCCTGGGCCTCATTTTATCCAGGCTAAATAACCCCAGTGCCCTTAGATGCTCCTCATAAGATTAGTTCTTTAGACCCTTCACCATTTGTTGCCCTCTTTTGGACACATTTCATCACCTCTGTGTCTTTCTTGCAGTGAGGAGCCCAAACCTAAACACAGTATTCGATGTGCAGCCTCACAAGAGCCAAGTCCAGGGCAATAATTACTTCCCTAGTCCTCTGGCCACCCTATTTCTGATACAAGCCAGAATGCTGTTGGCCTTCTTGGCCACTTGACCACACTACTGACTCATATTCAGCTGGCTGTTGACCAGTACCCCAAGGTCCTTTTCCACCAGGCAGCTTTCCAGCCACTCTTCCCACAGCCTGTACATTGCTTGGGATTGTTGTGCCCTAAGTGCAGGATCCGACACTTAGTCTTGCTGAACCTCATATTGTTGGCCATGGCCCTTTGGTCCAGCCTATCCATATTCCTGTGTGGACCCTTCTGACCCTCAAGCAGATCAATAGTCCTGCTTAACTTGGTATTGTCTGCAAACTTACTCAGAGTTCATTCAATCCCATCATCCAGATCATTGATAAAGATACTGAATAGAACTGGCCCAATTACTGGGCCTGGGGGACACCATTAGTGACCAGCCTCCAGCTGGATTTAACTCAGTTCACCACAACTATTTGGGTCTGGCTACCCAGCCAGTTTTTAACCCAATGAAGTGCACACCTGTCCAAGCCATAAGTTACTTTCTCCAGGAAAATGTTGTGGGAAACAGTATCAAAAGCCTTACCAAAGTCCACGGAGATGACATCCACAGCCTTTGCCTCATTCACTGAGCACATCACCTTGTCATAGAAGGAGATCAGGTTCATCTGTCTTTCATAAACTCATGCTTACTCAGCCTGATTTCCTGGTTGTCCTGTATGTGCTGCATGATGGCACTCAAGAAGATCTGCTCCATTATCTTTCCTTGCAATGAGGTCAGACTGGCAGGCCTGTAATTCCTGGATCCTCTTTCCAGCCCTTCTTAGAATCATAGAATCAAAGAACGGTTTGGTTTGGAAGGGACCTTAAAATCATCTTATTCCAAGCCCCCTGCCATAGTGAGGTGCACCTTCCACCAGACTAGGTTGCTCAAAGCCCCATCCAGCCTTGAGCACTTCCAGGGATGGGGGCATCCACAACTTCTCTAGCAAACCTGTTCTGGTGCCTCACCACCCTCATAGTAAAGAATTTCTTCCTTATATCTAATCTAAACTTACTCTCTTTTTGTTTAAAGCCATTATTACTTGTCCTATCACTACACTCCCTGATAAAGAGTTCCTCCCCTGCCCTTCTTGTAGATGGGCATCACATTTGCTAGCCACCAGTCAGCTGGGACCTCCTCAGATAGCCAAGACTGATGATAAATGAGGGAAAGTGGCTTGGTGAGCACCTTGCCAGCCCGCTCAGTGCCCTTGGGTGGACCCCTTCTGGCCCCATAGACTTGTGTGTGTCAAAGTGGTGTTGCAGGTTGCTAATCATTTCCTCTTGGATTATGAGGGCTTCATTCTGCTCCCCATCCCTATCTTCCAGCACAGGGGGCTGGTTACCAAGAGAACAACTGGTCTTACTACAAAAGACTGAGGCAAAGAAGACATCAAATACCTCAACCTTTTCCTCATCTTTTATCACTATGTTTCCCTCACATTGAATAAAGGATGGAGATTCTCCTTAGTCCTCCTTTTGTTGCTAATGTGTTTATAAAGCCAGTTTCATTGTCTTTGATGGCAGTAGCCAGATTAAGTTCCAGTTTTGATTTGTCCTGTCTAATTTTCTCCCTGCATAGTCTCATGACATATCTAGTAAGTCAAATGTTAGATTTCATTGTAATTTCAGAATCTACAACTGTAGTGGCTGTTCAAAACCAGGAAGGTTACAACACCTGTGATAAAGACTGAATTACCAGCTGTAATGCATACATTTTTCTTTATCACCACTTCAAAACATGAGTTTGCCTCTGAGGTGGTTTTACTCTGGTGAGGATCTGTACTTCTCCATGGCCACTCTCTGACTCCCTCTTCTCAGAGGAAAAAGGAAAATACAACAGAAAGGGCTCAAGGGTTGAGATAAGGACAGGGAGATCACTTAACAATTATCATCACAGATGAAACACACTCAGCATAGGGAGATTACTGTAATTTATTGCCTGTTACTAACAAGCTAGAGCAGTGGGAAACAAATGAAACAAACTTAAAACACCTTCTCTCCATCCACACTCTTCCACCTCCACCCCTGAGCAATGCAGGGGAACAGGGAATTGGGGGGGGAGTGGAGGGGTGGGGCAGTGTTGCAGTCAGTCCCTGATGCTTTGTTCCTCCGCTTCTTCACGGTCACTCTCTGCCCCTACTCCACGCGGGGTCCCTCCCACAGGATGCCATCCTTCCCAAACTGAGCCTGAGGGGGCTGCCCACAGGCAGCAGCTCTTCAGGAACTGCTCTCACACGGCTCTGTACCACAGGGTCCATCCATCCCCCAGGAGCAAACTGCTCCAGCATGGGTTCCCCACAGGCGGCAGCTCCCCCCAGACCCCCTGCTCCTGCAAGGGCTCCTCTCCACAGGCTGCAGCTCTGGCCTGGGGCCTGCTCCTGCGGGGGCTCTCCATGGGCCACAGCCTCCTTCAGGCCACATCCACCTGCTCCACCGGGGGCTCCTCCACAGGCTGCAGCATGGAGATCTGCTCCATGTGGGACCCATGGGCTGCAGGGGGACAGCCTGCTCCACCAGGGGCCTCTCCACAGGCCGCAGGGGAACTGCTGCTGCCTGCCTGGAGCACCTCCTGCCTTCCTTCTGCACTCAGCTTGGGGGCTACAGAGCTGTTTCTCTCACATTTCTCACTCCTCTTCCCAGCTGCTGTAGTACAGCAGTTTGATTTTTTGTTTTGTTTTGTTTGTTTGTTTAGTTTTTTGTTTGCTTGTTTTTTGTTTGCTTGTTTTTCTTTTTTCCCCCCTTTCTTCAGTCTGCTCTCCCAGAGGCTCAACCAGCATCACTCATGGTCCAGCTCTGGCCAGCAGTCAGTCCCTTTTAGAGCCCACTAGAGCTGGCTCCTCTCTGACATGGGTCAGCTGCTGGGTTCTGCTCACAGAGGTCGTCCCTGCAGCCCTCCTGCTACCAAGTCCTTCCACATAAACCCAATACAGCCATATTTTTCCTTCTGTAGAATTTGCAACATATACTTTTTTTTTTTGATTGTTCATCATATATTGGTTATTCAAGTATGGCAAAAGACAAAATCTCCATAATTTCAGTTACATCATCCTGCATTTTTAAAGAAAGCTCATGACAAACTTGAAGTAATTTTGATAATGTGTTTTAGAACAGTATATTTCTTCGTGTGGATGGTTAATTCCCTTTTTGCCAAAGGATCTTCAGAAAGTTAAAACAGGGTAATGGAAGTTGAACGGAGAATACAAGTGAAATAGTGCAATGCAGTGGTAACTGAGAAGGTTTGGGAAGGAGGAAGAAAGAGACCATATTGCGGTGGCCAGTTAAGGTGCTAAGACCTTAAGCAATGTTGGTAAATGGGAAGGGAAATTCATCCTTTGGAAATGAAAACAACAGTTTTCTGGCCGTGCAACTGTCTTCCTTTGTACTTCAGAGCAGTGGTAAGGACACTGACCACTCGTAAGAGGAACAGAAAAGATATAACTGTAAGACCTTTCCATGACACACCAGCCTCAGGGTAGTGTAGGGAGACAGAGCAGCCACAATAGGTAGCCATGCAGGCTTTTTGATTTATTAAACTACCTGCATGCCAAGTGGCTTGTGTGGTAGGGAGTTACTGACTGTGACATGCAATTCTGAGTTGTGCTGTACTTCACAAAACTGTTTAATGCATAGTTTTGAACCATGCTTGAAACAGAGTAAATTGAAAAAGAAAGAAGTAAAGTTGTAGCACTTTTACCCCTTCTGATAACAGAGAGATCAAGCAAACAAAGTTTCATAATTTTAATAGCTTGTTTCAGAGCAGTAGAGTCAAAAGAGTAGGTTACTGTGGAGGTGCTCTGCTAATGGTGGGAAGAGATGTCAATCAAGACAGATTTTTGAACAAAAATCTCCAGTGATATAAGGTGTGAAAAGGTGCTGAGAATTTCTCAGGTATTCTCAAGGGAAGAAATTGTTCCAGGATTTCTTAAATTTTTCAGACAAAGGAATTGTGAACTGCCTAGATCTGAAAAATAAATAAATACATAAATACATAAATAAAAATAAGAAAATACCACAGTTTACATAGATATATCCTAGTGAGATCAAAGTAGACAAAACATTTTGCTTCTAGCGGTAAAAGAATCTGAATATAAAAACTTCTTTCATTCAAACTCATGCAGTTTATTTCACTGGCTGTCCAATGGAGCAAGGCAAAGATATTATGCAAATTTTCACTAGAGTGAAACACATGTGCATGGCTATTATCATCATACTTTATTCTGCCACCTTGACATTGATCCAGTCCATTTCTAAAGCAGATTATAAAACAGAGCTGACCGAGTCTTGCTTTGTAATGATTTTCAACTTCCAAATATGTCTTCTCAGTAGCAGTAGAAAAGGTTACCTTACTTGCCTTTTTAAAATTTATTTTTACTTCCTAATCTGCAAATCCGCAAACTCAATTTTCCATGGGAAAGTCAGGCCAGATCCATTTTGCCTCTTACAACTATAGCAATAAAGAAACTGTAATTGGAACTTTGCTGCTGAATTTGTTAGTGATGCACAGGCAAGGACAGAATCCAGCTCACATTGCTGCAGATGAGCTCATCTGAGTTACTTAGAATTTATTTCAGTCAGCAAAGAAGACAGATATGAATCTGCATGTGCACAGGAAGGATTGCTTGAGTCAGAAATGGCCGTCTTCTTCAAAGGAAATTTTTAGTGTAAAACTCATTTTATTGCTCTCCTAAGAAAGGAGCAGAAAACAATTATAATATTTGTATTGTTATGTAAATCAAATGCATGGATGTTGTTTGAATGTGCTGGTTTGGCTTTTAAACTATCTTGGAAAATGTAAAATAGATTAAGGAGATGTTGAATTCAGCTGACAGAGAGGCAAACACAAAATTAGCTGCACAGAAAGATTTCCACAATGGACACAGGATAAAAAAATATATATATATATATGAAATAACTTCAATAGTGATGTTCATTTAAGCACAAATTCTTTAGCCCTTGTGTCACTCTTTCCTGCTGTAAAAGTACCGAGATGTTGATCTCTTTCTAAAAATATTTTTTTTTTATTCCAGTGTAAAGACGAGGAATGTGAAATACTGAAAATTCTAAAAGGATGAGAACAATTACTTCCTGTTTGTGTTTATTTTAGAGTTGATTTTAAGAAAAACGTGATATGAACTATCCATCTTTCTAAGAAATTATTGTTACATTTTCATGCTGAGAACTCTGTATACTGAGATTTCTCTGCTGGTACCACATCGCTTACTGCCCTGTGGACTTACCTGTATTGGCATGGACCATGGGACTGTGTATGCACTTAGCCTGCAGCATTCCAAAACACATGCTGAAATGTCAGAAATGATCAGAAATGGCTTATCCAATAAAAGAGAGGATGATCTAAATTGCATTAGAGCCCTTGTCCCACTTGCATCTGAAGAGCTCCAGGAATTAACAACAAACATCATAAACACAGTCAAATTGATAAGATACTGATTAACAGTAGCTAAAAAGAATGCTAATTTCTTGACTGATGAAAAATTAATCTAACTGGAACAATTCCAAGAGCTGACCATAGATCTTATCCTGTGCCATGAACTAGCAACTCAGCTCTGTTGTCTAATTCAGGATCTTGTCTTAAACAGCACCTGATATTCATAAGTGGATATAAGAATCTTCTCAATTGTCCATTATGACAGAAATTGTCATAATACTCTATCAGCTGGAAGTTGTTCCATGCCTGCAAGCAGAAAAATTTACCTCCCTTCTAAACTGCTCCAGGCTTTGCGGTATAGCTTATGTGTTCTCATTATCTATGTTATATTAGATGAAGAAGAAGTAACTCAGAAGGGACATAAACTACATAGACTAAGAAATAAGATAGACATAATTTCTGTATTTCTGTAGCAGAGGTGATCTTCTACATTTGTTCTAGTGTTGCGGGTTTTAAGGCAATAATGAGATATCTGGATTCTTTCAAACTAACAGCACGTTATTACATTCATTTGTAAAAAGACAGAAAAGAAAGATGCAATCTGTGCTTTGAATCCCTGGGTGATAGAATATTGGGAGTTACATAGGAGAAAAAAAAAAAAAAAAAGCAAAAAAAAAGCATGCATTTCATTATTGAAATGATGGGGAACTTGTATACGCTACACTGAAAATCGCATTGCCATGTGCTGAAAACAATGTAGGGGGGGAAGACCACCAACAATGTTTCACTTAATTTCTCAGTGAAAAGCCTTTGGACTTAGGGGCAAATAACTCCTTCTTTTGCCATATATTTCAAAAGCCTCTTTTCTGATGTTCAGCGATAGTAGTAACCACCAGAGTTTTCCCTCATCAGTTCACACTTGGTTGGAGGAGTCATTTAACTCACCGATAATCCAGGACACTCTGCTTTTAAAATTTCTTACCTACACTTTTGATACGGGAGTGAGCTTTCAATTCACTGATAATTTACCTCACAAAATAACTTAATAACTTTATAACTTTAGGTTGTAAAATGCCTTTGCCTTCAGACACTTCTTTTCCTCTTTACTGTCTTTTGAACCATTGGGTCTTTAGGACAAGTTTGTGCTTTACTCCTTGTTTGTACAGAGAGGTGGGAAAATGTCATTTGGGTGCACGGGGATTAATGAACTATTCACAGTCATGGTCAAAATGATGGATTTCTGTGGCTTGACCCCTCTGCTGGATGTGAGAGAATTCACTGCCTTCCTCACTGCAAGTCAGCAAGGCAATCTGGGGGCTACAGTAAATCATGTCTGAACATTCTCAGTGCAATGAGAATAATATTAATAACCAACATGAACTAATTCAGAGTACCAGTTTGGGATACGAAACCTTTTTACTTGCCTGTGTCTGCGTCAGTGCTCACTCATGGAGTAAGCATTTCAAATAAGCCTTCCTAAAATCAATTTTGAGCATTAATACTACTACTGTCTCTGGTAAAACAGAATCCTGAGAAATTGCAAGTATCAAAGGCAATCTGTGCCATGGAGCACCCACATGGGCTGGCAGTTAAGTAAGGTGGGAGAGTGACCCTAGTCTTGCCTGAAAGAGACATAGCATCAGGACAGAAACACCAGTTTCAGACAGCCATTAAGTACTCTATTACTTTGTTTCACCATCTCTCCCTGGTGGTGGATGTAGTAAGATAAGATTGACAGGACGGTCTCAGAGCTGTCATCTGTAAAGCACCCTTGGAGAATTTGTTTGTCTGAGTCATACAAACAGAGGTCTTCAGAATGAATATTTTACAGTAGGACTGTAATGATCTCTTTGGGTGACTGCACACAGAAATAGTGAATTTTCACATGCCATTACTAATGGTAAAAGATGAGGGATAAAGCTGCTGGCTCTCTGCCTTGGATAAAACCAAGCTCTGATGAACTTTATTTAAGCATATGGTCCATCACTCAACCTTCTGCATTTGTGGTTTGGTGAATTCATCTGTCTCAGCATACAAAGGTGATAATTCATTCAAAGATAGCACCTGGTGTGCTTGGAGATATCAAGGCTCATGAAGGGCTCAGACTTTTCTTCTCTGGGAATTTTCTAAACTGAGTGAAGATTTTACATCAAAACATAATCTATAATAGTAGTTAGGAATCCGTGTGTTTTGCCACTTTCTAGGTGCAAACATGTCAGAGCAATTCCTCAAAATCTTCTTGTGTTGCAGATTCTGTGTAACACTTGTCAATGTATATATTTGCTTTCCCAGTGTACGTATTTACTTTTATCAAGGTCACTCACCATCCATGACTACCAATAACTGCTCACTAAGGACCTAAGTTTCCTGACGTATATTCAAAAAAAAAAAAAACAAACGTAGAAATATGGGATTTAGCACAAAAATCTCTGCTTTTATCATCTAGACTATAACCTTAGTTTTCAAAGCCACTTAGGTTCTTACAGCCTGCAGCTGTGCTCCTTATAGATTTCAACTTGTTCTGGTCTGACACTGCTTTTTAAAAACCACTCGTTTGCTTCTATTCAACTTAAAAGCTGTTTTGCTCTTAATTATATATCTGTTTTGAAGAGGTTGCACACATTTCCACTGGGAATTGTTAAGTACAGCTGAACTAGTCTTGGAAATGAAAGAGAAAAAACTGAGATGCCCATTTCAGGTCACTCCCAGTTTTATTTTCTACAATCCTGGAAGATGAACAATGGTTTAGATATCTGTGGAGATAGTGGAAATTAAGTACTAAGGCATAGGAAGGACTTTATGTAGTGATAGAAGAAGAAGTAAGGTAAATAATAATTAGGCTAATGGTAGTTATGAAAATAATATTAAAAAAAAAAAAAAAGTTATTTTTGGTACCAACTACCTGAAGAAACCACACAACTACAGAATTTCTGATTGCTATATTGCTAAGATTAACTAACTTCCCAATAAATGCCTCCAGCTGTTTGAATGGGGTTCTGCTCCTGCTTCCTCTGGCTTGTATGGAAAATGCCTTGTGTTCCATAAAGCAAAGTTAAATGAAGGCATTTGATGCTCCAGGAAGCACATGCCTACAAGCAAGATGACATTTCAACTCATTATTCTTCCTGCCTTATGCTGAAATAGGGTGAATATTCAATACTGCTGAGTAGCAGGGCCATCATTTAGACAGGCACTTGAAAACATGACTAATTTTTAGGTATGAATTTACCAAATAAAGGGCCAGCGAGGACTCATAGGATCCTCACTCAGTTTTAAGGTCATTCCAGGCAAAAGTTCCTTTGATATTAGTAGCACTTTTCAGACATTTTACAAATGTTCAGGACATTTTGCAAATGTTGCCATTGTCTCACAGGAGTGATGGGTTTCAAAGCTTCAAGTCTGCATAGCTTTCCATACAAACACCTTTGGCATCTCTGTCAACAGGAGTCAGACAGTGGGAGGAATGAAAAAAGGTTTGAACCTGACTGACAGAACCAGGACCGTCTTGGCAGAATCTCTTTCAGCTGGCAGGGGGGGATCGACTGCACAGGTACATGACGTAGCCCTGTTCCTGCAGCTCCTTCTCTGATGGCAGTATTTGCATACCCATAGCTCAGTGGTCCCCAAACTGGGAGAAAACATTAGAGCAGCAGGAAGAAAGTGTTAGAACTGTAGATGTATGTGCATATGATTAATAAATAAATGCACATATATTGGAGGCAAGCATTCAGAAATTTTGTACCAGTAGGGTGCACACCTTACTCTTTGGAGGCCACTTCTGCAGCCAACCCTGTAGGAGTTTCTGTGCCATAGTCCTCAATGGAACACCCCCCAAGGCGTGGAAGTCAGGAATAAGGAACTAGCTAATTGCTGGTTTTTAATGGTGGTTCTAGTTAGGCAGGGGTGTGGGTGTTTCAAGGATTATTCCCATTGGCCCCTTCATTTTTGTGTCATAGGTGCTCTGATCAAGTAAGCATATAATGGATACGAAATGTGTTCCAACTGTTTCTACATTCAGGAGCATTTCTCCTCCAGCTTACCAGCATTTGAGGCTCTGCCTACTGGGATTTTCTTTCTCTGGTCTCTCTGGTTTCTTGTACAATTCCACACTGGTATCCGCACTAAAACTTACATCTAATTATAAACATTATTAGTAAACAGTTGATAATCAAAAATAAGTGATGTTATTTTACATGATTTATTTTGATAAGTGAAGTCTGAGTTTAAAAGCAAACTCCACCATTTCAGCCAGTTATTCCTTGGTCAATATAAAGTTGATTCTAATAGAAAGCACCGCTGGATATTGAAGAATCACAGTAGCAGAGCGGATAAGAATAGCCAAGAGAAACGAATCCACCAGAGATATCTGCATTTCCTGAGCTGTAAGAAGAGCTGAATTATGAATTATGGGGATGTGAAATGTTACCTTTAATGTATAATGAATAAATTCCACCCTGTTACTGTGACATTTTTCCATCATTAAATAAATAAATAAATAAATAAATGTCATAAGAAACCCCTAAAAGTTCTGTCTTTCTGCAAGCCTTGCTCTGGTTTAGGAGCTGTTTATGCTGCATTTGACCACTGTCTCTCTTCTAACACTCAGTTCATAGGGGTCTGCAGCTTTGTGAGCAAGAGTGTGGTCCTTTCCCTGGCCCATGAGGAGACAGACCCAATGGCCTGAACAGGATCTCAGTCACACAGCAGGGAGATGAACTCTCAGCCCCACTACAGCACTGGCAGGAGCTGCTTTCTAAGGATTAACCTGAAATGTAGGCAAATTGCCACGTGAAAGCCACAGCCACGCTGACAGTGCTAGCACCACCACCGGCACCGTTCCCCATGCCAGGGTACACGTGCAGGCTGTGCTCTCATGGTGCAGCCCAGACGTGGCCTCTGCTCCCTGCTGCTGGCAGGACCCGGGGTGGGGACAGGTGCCCAGAAATGCAGAATCCTGCCCGGTGTCCTGGACCACCTGTGGCTGTGGGCAAGCGGCAGTGATGGGCATGCATTAAACTCACTGCCATGCTGGTGTGCAAAACTCACGTACCAGACTGGCATCCAAAGCCTATGTGCACGTGCATCTACTGAGAGACCACTGTTCATTTCATTTGCAGCCTTTCTACATGGTGATTCATTTTGTATACCCCATTGAATTAATCCATCTGCAGGAATAGTAATGAACACATCCATATTGTGTACAATGAAAGAGCACTGCATTTTGTTTTCCAACATGTTAACTATTATACAGCTTTGCAAATAAACATTTTTTTATCTGGAAATGAGAAAGAACATGTATATATTTTGCTGCTTTCCCTGTTTACCCAGAGATATTCTTTTATTCTTGGTGAAAAGGGTACAGTGGTCTTCTGCTGTCCTTTGATACACAATTAATTTTTTTCAAGCCAGAAGCTATGTCTTCTACAATAGTTCAAGATTATTTGATTCTTCTGGTGCAGGATCCACATGAATGACAAAATGCAAGCATAACATTAAAATGATCTGTTGAATATTTTTTTTCAGAAGTACTCACTATCAGCCCAATTTTTGTCAGTTTGTTATCAATGCCAGCATAAGTAGAATTAGACCCATAGCAAAGGTTGGAAATTTCCCCCTAAACCTCTACAGCTCGATATCTAGCTGTATGTACTTATGCACAATAGCTTATGCACATTCATTACTGCTTCATTGCTACCTTCCTTCAAGAAAAATAAGTAAATAAATAAATCATGTCAGGAGTAAGAGAAATACTTGGTCTTTCCTGTGAGTTCAATTCTATGTGGAACTGCACCTCCTTAGGAAAAATTAATAAATAATAATAATAGTAGTAATAATAGTAGTAATAATAATAGTAATAATAATAATAATAATAATTTTTTGTGAACAACAGTTAATGAGTCAGGAAGTGGAGAATAAAGTTATGCCCACTCTTGTTAAGTAAAATACGCAAATCTGTTCAAGAAACTTTTCAATGAATCTGGCATGCTTTGATCTTAGTGTAGCACTGTCGGGTTCATCAGCTTTGAGTCCAAAGAAACCTCAGCCATGTTTAAGAAGCTTGGTTCTGCGCACTTTTCCTGAAGTGAAGGCATTCTTATTCATATCAAGGACAATGAGAATGGGTCCAGTCCGAGGAAATCTGCATCCAGGAGATAAATGAAGGCAATCTGGAGCTGCAGAATCAAGCATTTGCTTTGATTCTGCAAGATGTTACACTGATAGGCAAAGAATAGATGAAGACTTGAATGTAGATAAATAAATAAGTATATATATATATTATAAATAAACATATAATATATATAAATATATGTAAATAAACATATATAAGCACATTAAATGCCAGTTCATTTCCTCTGGCATATTTGCTTATCTAAGGTCTTGCACAGCAACTGCTGTACATATTATCCACCATCTCTGGCTGTCATAGAAATTGTCCTGTATTAGTGGGCGATGATTTTGCCTGAGTTGTACATGTGTTTGTCAGAGTTACTCTGATTATAGCGCTGGACTGTATCTACCAAAGAAATCTGTCAGCTCCCGGGAAACTAACTCACAGGGAATGCTGCAGCGTGTGTTTCCAGAAATACAGGCTATTACAAGCCTAGTAGAGAAGTTGTATGCTCCCATTATATTTTCTCTACTTTACTTAGGGTAATTCAAGGTCTTAATTCCCAGCTTCAGAGATTTCAGTGGTGTGGTCCTACTACATCCAAGGATCAGCCTAACAGTGTAGAAAAAAAGACAGGATTTACAGCTCATTTCTTCAGGAGTAAAGATGGGTGGAAACTCCAGTGTGAAGGTTTCTCTGTGGCAACTCTAAAAAAAAAAAAATTAAAGAAAAAAATCTAAAGGGATTAATGACTGCTCTTAGCCTCAGCACTTTGCACTTAACTGCCATGTGAGAATTTTTGGACTTGCTGTATTTGACACAACTCGGGGCAGCACAACCATCCGAAAAAAATCATGGGCAAATATGTAAAAATCTCATGCCAAACAAGTAGGTACCTATCCTCAAAACCAGACATATTTGGTATGTTCTAATTTTAAGCTCAACATGTTTCTACTAGATACTTTGGGTATATTAAAAATTGAACCTGATGTATGGTTATAGAATATAAGTTAATACCAATAGTTTGTTTCTGGATGATAATTAGTGTCTCTTAATGTATGCCTTGATGTTTTAGCTTACCCTCCTTGATGTTTTAGCTAGCTACACATGCACAAAATTACTTCAAACCCTGCTGTTGTGTTAGGACACCAGCCAAGAGAAAATATGAAAGGTACTTCTCTCTCAGCTCATTATTCTTATTTCCAAGGATGTTAACATTAAAAAGGGCATCACCAGTCACAGAAAAAATGGTTTTAAGTAAATAATTTTTGAGTATACATTTGCCCATTTAAATTCTCATCACCTTGAGAAATACATATTGTACATAAAGCTCTCTCCACAACATTTCTCGGGAGACAAAATAGTTCATGTGCTCTCTGGTACAGTATTTGTTCATCTGGTTACAAATCCCTGAAAGCAGGGTTTCCACAGTTGTGGTGGGAATCATCATACAAACCACCACCAGCCAGTTAGCACTACGAGCTGTCAGAAAACTGGTCTGTGAAAACATCCATGCCCAACAGAGGACAACAGCCCCTGGAGATTTGTGCCCTTATTGAGCATTGATTGGCCACACTCAGATGCACATCAGACAAAGACCTACCTGATCCTTGGGAAATAAATTAACATTTTGGTTGTGATGAACAGCAACTGTCCAATACTAATCCAACTAATAACAACAGGACAGTGCCGTTTGAACTTATCACCACAGGCTCAGGGTCTTGATCACCCATAGGGATATAGCAACAGAGTTTACAGGTCAGACTGAAGAATGCACCAATCATAAATATCCCAGGTGCAAACTCAGTTTAAAATATGTATCTGGATAAATATGTTGAAACTTCACAGGAATCCCTGCACTTAAGGCAGCCAGAGGAGCCGGTCTCCTCTTTGCTCAGCATGTCTGTGTAACTCAGGCCACTGGGAACGAGATGGTGCATTAACTGGGAGAAGTTCAAAAGGACCCCACATGTGAGGTTGATATACTCAGAAATGAGCAAGCTGAAAGGCAATTTAGTCCCCATTCAGCACTGATTAGGACAAAAAGGTGTTGTAAAAATCCTATTTGCCTCTACCTCCCCTTAGAACTTCAACCTGATCAAAAGGGTTGTAGGCACTGTGTGGATCAAAGGCAATCTCGTACAAGCCAGACAGAATCCCTTTTCCCCCTTGCTTTTGACAAAATCCCTGAATTGCTATTTTTCCTATGTTTAAATAGAAATTGATTGCACCCTGTGATCACATCTGTCCAGAAAGGAGGCAGTCTGAAGTTTTCAATGCCTTTGAAATAACTAGGGTCTTTCTCCTGTGGCAGGAGCTTTCCAGGCTGCTAACTTCACTTTGAGCGCGAGGAGCATCAGGCTCAGTGAGTCTCTGAAAAAAAAAAGAAATAGAAAAAGAAAAAGAAAAAAAGACAATATGAAACATAGCAGGGTTAAGATGACTTTGTATGGCACAGACTAGAATGTCTACAGCTGTGTGCAAATACAAGCAGAACACAATGTTGCTACTGTTAAAAATAAAGTTATCTGGCAGTGTTATTTCGCCTAGAAACAGTTACTCATTAAGACATTTTTGTTTTGTTTTGTTTTGTTTTGTTTTAAAGAAAGAAACAAAACATGATACATCTAATATTCATGCCTCATCATGAATGCCTGACTGTACAACCCTTGCTGCTGTTGAGGAGGGATGCCCCTCTCTGCATCAAAGCAATACAAATTCTGGGTCAGGAGTTTCAAGAGCATCATACTTCAAATGCTGGTGTCTTCCATAGGTTATGAGGTAGTAAATGAAAGATGTTATATCCTCTTTGATTCACTTGATGTCATTGCAGCAAAATTAAGTGCCTTTGCAGCTATTTCAATGTAATATAAAATATTCTTGGTAATATGAGGAGCCCTGTGAACTGACAAGGTGTTTTTAGCTAATATTGTTATCTCAGACCACCTTTGGTTGTGGTGCATTCCACCAGCTCTCTGAAAACCTTGGGGAACAGGTTTTTCCTGTCTTATATGGGGTAGAAGGATATACACATTGCTTCAGCTATCTTTGCTTCCATGTCTCCACACTCACCAAGTGGAAAGAGCACAGCAGAAAGCTGTGCTTTTTAAATTTCAAATTTGCAGTCTTTGAAGTCCACATTTTCTTTGGGGGCCTCACTTTCTTATTTGGTTTTCTTTTTCTCTCTGAAAAGGACAGAAGCAGTAAGTAATATATTTCTTTGTTCTCAGGAATATTTTGGTCATAATTCTATAAATTCTGTTAATCCTACCACAGTATTGATGGAGATAAGCCTGGGGAAGAGGAGTGGTATCTATCTCTATTTTTTTTTTTCATTAAGTGAAAATGTTCACACAATGACATACAGTAAATTAAACTTGGGGCTTAGTGAGATTTAAAATTGGTGTGGCTAAATCCATTATTAATGGAAGTACGGAGAGATCAAGATGGTAAGAAATGAAGGTGTCTCTAGGATTAACAGCTACTATCCAGCTTCAGATGCCACAGTCAATGATGTGGCAATGACATCTCAAGGACCAGTGGGGAAACTCATATCAATTTATCAACATACACAGAAAGCACATGAGTGTTTGCTCCTGTTTTGGAGTGGGAGGAAAGTCCCTGCCTTTGGGGACAGTGAACCAGGCTTTCTTCAACAAATCGCAACTGCAGCTTGCTAGCAGAGATGGTGGCCCTGGTGGAGGTCAGCAAGTGAGGCACCATGGCCTCTTTTGCACAGATCAGCCTGGATCCACACTTCTCCATCTTTTTAGCACCAGCCTGACTTCCTGTCTTCATCAGTTGATACTTCTGAGTGTCTCACTCTGGTTTGTACTTACCCACACAGTGGTCTGGTTTGCCTCATTTTTGGTATTATGGAACCTAATAGATAGAAAATAATAAGAAAACAATGCTAAGAAAATACACAGTAGCAACAATGCTTCTTGGTTTTATCTGTTGAAGACAAGCAAATGATTAAAAATATCTTGGCTGGAAAAGGAGAATGGTTCCTTAAGGACATGCCATTCTGGAAGAGTGGAAGAGCAGCAGTCTAACTAAATAACCCAGGGTCAATGGGCTGTACACATTACTCATAGCATATATATCTGACAAAAGGGTCCTTGTGCAGCAGGACCTCAGCACTATGGCCTCACGCCAAGCTCTGGAGTAGATTTTTTTTCTGGTTGAAAACAACTGTAGATAGAGTGTCATGTAAAGAATTACGCTTCAGTGAGCTCTGGAGCCACACAGCTCTTTTCCTGACCAAGTTAATTACTAACCTGGAAAAATATTTGAAATGCAGATTTACAGGTAGTCATGCTCACATAGTGCAGACTAGAGAAATTCATCTGTGACTTGAACTATAAATCTACACATCAGCCCAAACAATAATAGAAAGAGAGGAACATGTTAATTAACCTATATTGTAAAGCATCGACTCAGACAAGTGTTTCAACTCATGGTTCAATTTGTTTTGACTTTATTTTGAGTTGGGAAAAATATTTATCAACTGAAATTATTAACTCTCTTATGCACATTTGGATGAAGTAGGGCACTCCCACAGTTTGTTCCTTTCCCATTTCTCTTCCCAGAGCTGGAACATTCTGCAACGGAGAGTGACTTTCCTCAGGGAAAAGGCATGTGTGGAAGATAAGGTTTGTCCTTCTGAGACATGGATAAGTTTCAGTCACTTTATATTAAACAGTGTTATGAATTTGACTCCAATGATATACACAATAGCTGTGTATGTGCAGACTTGTGCAGACTCAGCTTTCCTGTCCATCACTTGAGAGAGGACTAGGCTGCAAAACTGAGACAGATTGGAGATAGGATCTTGACTGCACAAATTAGGCAAGAATTTCAGTGAGGTCAAGACCTTTGCTTTCAGTCTCATTTGGACCCTTGTCAGCCCCATGCATAATGTATATTGGGACCCTGGTGTTCGGGAAATTGTAGCATTTACAGCCTCAGCAGCAGCAGCAGCAGCCCACAAGCACCGGAGGATGACTTGGTTAAGTGGTAGTGACTGATGCAAGAGTTTGAGGGAGCAATGGGTGCCCTACAGGCTAAAAGTTAAATGTAGAAAAGTTGCTTGTTTTTAAGGGAACAGTCACTGTACAGCAGTCAGAGCAGTTGAGCAGTGCACCTGTGTATGTATAAGCATGTCCTTTAACTTTGAGTAGAAACATCTGACTACAACACAGCAGAAAGACAAAATTCAGAGGCTTAGTACAATGACGTTTCATGGAATTATGTTTACTAGACCTAACACCTCTTTTGGTGACATTTCTAGACTTTTCTAGGTGCATTTTCATACATTTATACATGCACTGTTATTTACCCACTGGCAGGATTCCCCAGGTGTCAGTGAAATTTGCCTAATTTCAATTTCGGTATTCCCAGAGGTTGTAATAGAAGACAGAACAGAAATCAAATCTCCCTGTTTGGTATCTTCTCATCATTAAACTCTTAAACTCTATGCCAAACTACTAAGAATTCTTGTTAGGTTATTTTTTATTTTTTTTTAGCAATTTTCTTAGTATTTTGGAACTGCCAGTGGTTTCATCAACTCTTTTTCCAATATACAGGCATGGAGTTCCTTGTACAAAGGGGGAAATGTTTCTGCATGCTTGTGTCTAAGACCTGTTTTGTATTAAAACATGTTGGATCTAATTTTAATTCACCGTATTCCAACAAGGTAACTACCGCTTGACAAGATGTGATCGTGCAACCTGAATGAGGTTGTGCTAATACAAAACATACACCACCTTCACTCATTTTCCATTTTGCGAGCTCCTCATCTTGAATAAAAGCCACCTCTCTTTAACCTCAGAAATACCCACCATAATAGTCAACAAAAATTCATGAAAGACTGTTTTGGCTATGGTTTTTAATAGGCTTTGCCTCCCACTGTATCATCATATTGCTTGCTTTCATCTGACATCCCTGAGTCAGAGAAACACACTGGCATGATCTCAGCCAGTCATCAGTCTGCTCTGTGTAAAATTCCTGGGGTGCCATCCATTGTAACAACTTCTGCAGAAGAACAGCAGTGCTATAGAGTGCTGCTTCTTGTTAGCGAAAATGTAAACAGCTTTAGACCAGAGATGTTCTTCAGGTCAGAGTGAAGAACCCTGCTTTTGATAGAAATAATTAAAAGGATCATTTCTTTCTGGTGCAGAAAATGATAAAATTAAAAAAAAAAAAAAAAAAAAAGGTAAATATGTAAAAATAATAAGAAATAGGTAAAATCAGTAAAATTGGTAAAATAAAGTAAAAAGAAGATCACAGGCTTTTTTTTTTTTTTTTCACTTGTGAAGTTGTGACTGTATAAATAGGAAGTTTAGCAAGTACAGTAGCATTTTAAATACATTAAGATATTGGAAACATTTTAAAAACAAACATGAAATTAATATAGAACAGGAGTAACTTTTGACACACTTTAGCACAGTTTAGGACATACCCTTTTTTTTTTTTATTTTAAATCAGAAATGAATGATATGTGGTATTTGCTGGAATTATGTTCAATCTGTTTAAGTCATGAATTCCATGGCTCATTTCAGCGCAAGATTTTTAACATGCGCTACACATGCCTTTGTAAGAAAGTGGAGGCTCCAGAGAATTTCCCTACCATTTGTTATGTACTTAATTGGGTTAGTGGGGAGATAATTATACTTCTGACATGACTAGTTAGAAATGTGTCACAACACTTGAGTGATAAGGAAAAAGATCAGAAACCTGTGATGCACTTTGTATAAGTAGACATTTCACCACTCAGCTGAAAATTCCTTGCTCTTTTGAGGTGATTTGCCAGATAATAGGTATTCTAGAGGGAAATAAGGGCTGGTCAGCCCTGACAGTCATTGTGGGGCCGTGTGTTGTGGAGCAGCAGGAGCTGCTCTGCAAGGGAAGGGGAGTCAGGAGCTGGGAGCTGCAGCATCCTCACCAACATGGGATACCTAGGCTTTTCTTACTCAGCACATCATCTGCCACCTAGACAGGGATTCCCTAGCATAAACAGTGTAAGTTCTATGAATAACACCAGCATGGTATATTAATGTGTAGGTGATATATACAACATTAGCAGGTGACACTAGGCTGTCATATAAATATGAACTAGATGATGAAAGTAATAATGTATTGTTAATCATAAATGTGAAGAATATTTAATCATCCCCCAAAATTAATTAAAATAATAACGTATAAAATGAGTATAGGAACAGACAAGATAATATATAGGCAATATGTAACATAAGCATTCACTTCCAGAGTTATGTCAATTACCTCAGCATGTAAACAATGGTGCAACATCAGAAAAGGGAATGATCTGCAGAGTCTGTCTTGAGGAATATGTCTTATTTCTTGTGCTTGTTCTGGGGACACACTAGACTTGCAGAACTATGGTAAAACAGCCATTTCTGCACCCTTAGTAGCTTTCACACAAAATTCATTTAAAGTGTATTCTTAATGACACTCTTCATTACATTTAAAATAAAGTATCTTTATAGAAATAAATTTTCCAAATATTTTTAAGTACTGCAAATTCTTTTATAGTAAAGTTGCAGTTGATAGGTTTTAGTGGTAACTACTATGAAATGTGCTTTAAATATCCTACTATTTTGGACAAGCTATGCTTTCACTTGACAACATCTTGTAAGTTCTTTGTACTCCTAATTGTTCTGAAGTTACTAGCTATTGCAAACATAGCTGTGGGGGTTTGTTATTGCATATATGCTTATGGACTGAAAATCATAAAATATAAATGTTACAAGGTTTTCTGAATTTTTCATATAGACAGGATGGTTAAGACCTCCAGAGTTACGAAAGTCATATTTTGCACAATAAAGCAAAATTCTAAGTGCATTTTAACTTTTTGTTTTGTTTCCTATCTCTACTCATCTAATATCCTGTATAGTGGGTGCAATGGGATACAGTTGCATACTCAGCTTGCGTAGGATGTTGCTTTTAATATATATTACTTGCTATGGTAAAATGCTTCATGCGTACAGGCTTTTTCAAAGACATAGTGTCCTTGTGTAAATTCTTGTTTATTGTATACAGTCACACTACACATGTCTTCAGGTTTTACTGAATTCTTTTCTTCTGGTAAGAGGTATTGGGGTAGTTTCAACAGCATTCTCTGGCAAGGATGTTCAAAAGCAGTGCTGAAACAGTTTGAGTAGGATTTCCAAATTCTCCAAAGACTACCAATTAACAGTTTTCCTGACCTGTAGGTAATACTCAATTGAAGCTCTGCAGTTTTCACTGCTAACTGTGCTTAAAGATGAGGGCAGGATTATTATTGTCAATCAACTTTCAATTTCAATGCATCAAAAAAAGTTTATGCTCTACTGCAATCCCCCAGCTGGGCAGGATTAGGCTGGCAGCCTTAGTTTTCAATGTCAGGGGATTTCAGCAGCAGGTTTTCATGGTTTTTCAGCACAATAATATATTCCTCCATTTCTTGTTGAAATTTTATCTTTTACTTCTCCTCTTCAATGTCATTGAAAGCTTGTCATGTGTGACTCTAACAGGGACTGAAATACTTGTTATAAACACAAGCCAGTGAAAATTCACATGATTTAAGCATGATGATATTGGATCGGCACGTACTTGGCATCTTGGTTCCACAAATACTGCAAAACACATTCACTTACTGCATGTAACAACATGTCCTTCTTTAACTTGTGATTGATAATTGAATGTTTATACCAAAGTTTTGGTATTTGAAATGTGGGGAAAAGACCAAATCGCATTCAAAGATAGAAATAGAAAGTGGTACTACAATTTTTATGTAGGCAATTAAATTCAACTACTGGCATTTTAAGATTAATGGTACAATGAAACAGTCCCAGTCTTTCTGGCTTAATCGACTAAAATGAAATCTTAAATTAGACTCATAATATGAGCATGTGGAAGCAGTTCTCTTCATGTATATTTAATTTCAATATTAATACTTAACTCTTACATTCAGAACTATGCTTTTTCAGTCAAAATATGAGAAAGATTGCAGCAAAATCTTCTGCTGGTGCAATTCTATAATCAGTAATTCATTTCAGTGTAATTAATGTGTAGTTAAACTTGAAGCCAAAAAGAAGAATCCCAGTAGCAGCCTGTCTATGCATCACTTTTAAATTTAGCCTTTAATATGCTGGAGATTCAAATTTTATTCTAATGTGCTATTCACAAAAATATTATGCCATTTCAAGAAGGGAAAAAAGAAGCCTAACTACAGAAGGAGTTGAATGAAGTAATGATTCCTGTCACCAGACAACAAATTTACACCAGTTGAGACATATAACAGATTAGTGGAATAATTCTTAATGTGCTAGAAAGAGGACTATATCCCTCATCTGATTTTCAATAACATTGTGAACTCTTGGCTCTGCCCGGTTGTGCTTCCTGAAAGCTGGTTCCTGAGCAAATCTTCATTTTAATATGTTTCTCCATCCCTCCTTTCCTCCTTCCCCTGTTCAGAAGTCCTTGTCTTCAGTGCTATTCACAATCATAAAAATATTGAAATTAGTTTTACCACAAAACAGGAAACTGAGGGCCCTTGCTTCTTCTTTCTCCTTAAATTGATTGAACTATACTCACTGTGGATGTCACATTTTTATTCTATGCACATTTTGATTTCCAAGTTTACAGGTATCTGCAGAAGACACAAATCTTTATTACAGTTAAGGAAAGATATCCTACCATTAGCATGACTTGCAACTAACATATGAATATTGCCTTGTTAATTTAAATTAACAACACAAGAACTGAAACAAGCATTTTTTTCTTCTGCTCTCAACTTCTACCAAAGCTTTGGATTTTTTCATGTGTTTAAGAGTAACACATTCTAAAAGTAGAGACAATATAGAATGCAGTAAAGATCATAGCATTAACCTAAACACCTGTTTTTTTTCAAGGATTTAGCCAGCAATGAGGAAAAAATAAAAATAAAAATCCTGTTGTCCAGAGCAATGTGGAACTGCTAGGTAATGTACAGAACATTAGTCATAGGCAAGTAGTTAGACAAGCAGTTCTGGAAACATGAAGAGCCCTTAAGAATATTATAAAAAAAAATATGTTCTTAATCACCCCATAGCTGCACAGAATTTCTCAAATCTTAATGTGTTCTGCACAGACCATTTGGAGATTGACTCCAAATCACCATCGCATAGTTACAGATAAAGTTCTGTGAGGGATTCTAATCGAAATAATTTCACCAGACTTTCACTGGAAGCTCTACATCTACTGGACCTTTTCCTCATAGATCTAACCAGATCTGATTACAGAGACAGCACCAAAGCACAGGTTTAAGCTACCACCCATCAGAACAATATAAACAGATAGATATATTCTGCTCTGTTTGTTACAAAATCCATGAGAGTTTTTTGTAGCATGCCATTGAGAAGAGTACCCACTTTTGTACTTTTCACCTTTGTCATACAAATTCCACTGAGGCCTTGCCTGGACAGAGGTTGAAAATTACAAAGAAAACAAGAGGAAGACCTCCCAAGGTAACGGTTAGTTTCCTTTTCTTTGAAAGAAATGCCCATTATCTTTCTTCAGTTTTCTGCTAAGAGAAAAAATCTAATCAGAGCACGTTTGAACATCTTTATTATAACTTAACAGGGAAGAAATCATTAAAAGCAATTGTTAACTTGTCTCGATTTATGACAAGTGTAAGAAATACAGTAGTTGCTCAGGCAGATGGTTTAGGGCAAATAAACTGAAGGGCTTTATATGTACAGTGCAGGACAAAATTATGCAACTATTTTCCACAACTACGTGTGAAGCTGAAGCTATAAATGGGATCCAGAGCAGAAGAGACAAAATCAGCAAAGATAAATCTTTCGATGTTTATTTAAGTGATTGCCCTAGTGTGACCTAAGACCTAGAAGAACTTCAAACTACCGGCTGCTAGAAGACACAAGTGCCTTTAGGGAAAGGATAGCTCTAACCTGGGAGAGTCTATTGAACACTGTTCTTTTTGCTTTCTGTTAATAAAAATAGGAGAAACAACAAGATTACAGAGCACTTCTCATCTGTCCATTATGCAGCTCTGATGTTCCCAGTTGACTGAAACACAACTCAGAAATTCTGGGTTCAGTTTCTGATTCTCGTACAGATTGTGAGGTTTTGTTTACATGAGAAGCAGATTTCCAGAAGCATATAGATATAGTTTGGTTCAGTATTGCTGGTTTTAAGCAATTTTTTTTTATTATTATTATTTTTTTGACAAACGCTCTTCAGACAAGCTTTCCAACTAGCTTGCAAAATGAAGCAGTGGAAAAAAAAACTCTGTCACTCTAAATAATGTGCTGCACTTTTTCATTCTCTCTATATTTCCTTCAGGGGGTTGAAAGCTGAAAAGTAATGCTGAATGTCATATTATTTTCTTTTACAAATTCATTCAGATACAGCTCAGACTGAAACATCACTCTAAAATGTTTTGTCAAATATGTAAACATGAAATTTGATGAATTATATAAATAAACCTATATAGATTAAAAAAAAAAAAAAGTCAAAACTAGAAAACAAACAAATAAAAAAAAATTAAAATATTCAAATAAAATCTGTCTTTTTTTATTTTTGGTAAACAACAAATTAAAACTCTGCAAAAACTTTGCAACAAACTCTCCAAACTGTTCAGATCTGGAAGGTGCATGAAATCACATGTAAGTGACAGTGAGTTTTAGGATTCTAACTGGTCCTTCAAAATCAGAATGGAGCTAAGTCCATTAAATCCTGAAACAGACAAAAGTGTTACCTAAAATTCTTAAATCTCTGTTTCTTAACTGCCATTGCTAATACAGTAACAATACATATACATACATTTTTGTCTTACTTATTTGGGTAGTTGAGGACCTCAGGAGTAAGAACTCCCTCCCTGCTGGGGATTGTTTTAGCAGCACTTAGTGCAGTTTCTCTTTCTACCACTCGCAAAGACTCTGAGAGCTACAGATGCAACACAAATCACATTGTATTTTTGTACAGAAAAAAAAAAAATATATATATATATATATTTGTTTTGTTCAGATAAAATTGTTGCCTGGAGATGCATTGTTTTCTATTGAAGCTGCGTCAAGTATTAAGAATAACATCCTGATAGCATCAGCCACATTCAAACTGACGAATATTCACCAGCACGCCACCTTCTCCAAAAGGATGTTTCCAACTGTGTTTGTGTGATGAACAGACATAATGGATTTACATCACTGACTAGTAGACTTCTGAAAATTTAAAACTTCCAGTGCCTAAATCAGACTTAGACATTGGTTAGTGCTGTAGCACCCTGTCTGTGTCTATTTTAAAGTAATACCTTGGGGGAATTCACACTTCCAGAAACCTCAAGGGGACATTCCTGTTTAAAACAAACAAACAAACAAAATACATATTTTCACGACAACAATATAAACCAGTGAACTATTTAAAGGGTGACAGATATGAAGCAATAAAACATTTCCAGAAGACTTGGATGTCAGGGTGCAGAGACTGAGAGAGAGGGGAACCTGAAACCATCATACAAGAACAAATGAAAACAGATTTCATGTCCTGCTGTTGTGGGTAAAACAGCCTCAGCTCTGGTAATTTATTTATTGTCAATTAACACAAGCTTTTGATTAATGGAGAAAGAGACATAATTAAACAAGCATAAAGACAACTCTCCTTCCGCTTCACATGCTGGACTTCAAACAACACTCCTCTCTCACCCCATCTCAATGTCCCTCACCTGCAGTACTTGTTACACTCCACACCTCCTAACCCTGAAGGCTAGCTGCCAGGAAGGGCAGCAGTTGAGGTTGGTGCATGAGGGTCTCTTTCTGCAGCTCCTTGTTTCTTTCCTGCTGCCCCAGGGGCCTTCTGGGTCCAGCATTGCCCAGGCCTGCCTGCCCTTGCTGCACCCAAGCCCTCCATGGCCTCATCCTGGGCTGTTGATCCCGGGGTTGCGAGTGGGCCCAAGAGGCCCTCACAGTGCACTGATCCCAGCTGTCTCTTGGGAGAGGGCCAGGTGGTTGCCTCTGCCTTTGGGCAGTACCTCAGTTGGTGATCAGGGGAATGAGCAGCATGGGCCAAAAGGCCAAGGTCCGTGTCATCTGATGAAGCCTCTCTCCATTGTCCAAGATTTGATCATCTGCTGCACAACAAACCTCAACACACAGCAGCTCTTTCTAGCAGATGAGTGTTTCTGTCCCCTGCAAGAGGGGCTATCCGTCTGCTATCGCTCCCTCTTCCTCTTGGTGCAAAGATCTGATGAGGCTTCACTGGCTGTGACACCATCCACCAGAGCTCCTTCCTCCCCACCTGCTCCCAGGACATTCCACCTGTGCTCCTGTGCTGCAGATACAGATCCACAAGTTAATGCAGCAATCACAAAATAAATAAATAAATAAATAAATAAAATAAATAAAATAAAATAAAATAGAATAAAATAAAATAAAATAGAATAATAAAATAATTGAAAATAAGAACTTATTGAAAATAAGAACTTATTGAAAATGTTCTCTGTCTTTGAAACCTAGTCTGTTCTAAGTAGAATTTATCACAGATTCACAGAATCACAGAATCGTCTAGGTTGGAAGAGACCTCCAAAATCATCTAGTCCAACCAGCTGTCCTAACACCAACAAGACCTCCACTAAACCATATCAGTAAGGACTACATCTAAAAGTCTTTTAAAGACCTCCAGGGATGGCGACTCAACCACTTCCTTGGGCAGTCCATTCCAATGCCTAACAACCCTTTCAGTAAAGAAGTTCTTCCTAATATCCAACCTAAACCTCCCCTGGCGCAACTTTAGCCCATTCCCCCTCGTTCTGTCACCAGGCACATGGGAGAATAGACCAACCCCCACCTCTCTACAGCCTCCTTCAAGGTACCTATACAGAGCGATGAAGGTCTCCCCTGAGCCTCCTCTTCTCCACACTAAACAACCCTAGCTCCCTCAGCCGCTCCTCGTAAGACTTGTTCTCCAGACCCCTCACCAGCTTGGTCACCCTTCTCTGGACTCTCTCGAGCACCTCCATGTCCTTCTTGTAGTGAGGGGCCCAAAACTGAACACAGTACTCAAGGAGCGGCCTCACCAGAGCCGAGTGAGGAGGGGACAATTACCTCCCTAGACCTGCTGGCCACGCTGCTTCTTATACAAGCCAGGATGCTGTTGGCCTTCTTGGCCACCTGAGCACACTGCTGGCTCATATTCAGCCGACTATCAACCAGTATTCCCAGGTCCTTCATCGGCCAGGCAGCTTTCCAAGCCACTCATCTCCCAGCCTGTAGTGCTGCTTGGGCTTGTTGCGCCCCAGGTGCAGGACCCGGCACTTGGCCTTGTTGAACTTCGTACAGTTGACCTCAGCCCATCGGTCCAGCCTATCCAGATCCTCCTGCAGAGCCTTCCTTCCCTCGGGCAGACCGACACAAGCACCTAACTTGGTGTCATCTGCAAACTTACTGAGGGTGCACTTCGATCCCCTCGTCCAGGTCATCAATAAAGATATTAAAGAGGACTGGCCCCAGCACTGAGCCCTGGGGGACTCCACTAGTGACCGGCCTCCAACTCGATTTGACTCCATTCACCACAACTCTTTGGGCTCGGCCATCCAGCCAGTTTTTAACCCAACAAAGCATACGCCAGTCCAAGCCACGAGCAGCCAGTTTCTTGAGGAGAATGTTGTGGGAAACGGTGTCAAAAGCCTTACTGAAGTCAAGGTAGATCACATCCACAGCCTTCCCCTCATCCACCAGGCGCGTCACTTGGTCATAGAAGGAGATCAGGTTCGTCAAGCAGGACCTGCCTTTCATAAACCCATGCTGACTGGGCCTGATCGCCTGCTTGCCCTTCAAGTGCCGCGTGATGACATTCAAGATAATCTGCTCCATGAGCTTCCCTGGCACTGAGGTCAAACTAACAGGCCTATAGTTCCCCGGGTCTACCCTCCAGCCCTTCTTGTAGATGGGCATCACATTTGCTAGCCGCCTGTCAACTGGGACCTCTCCTGATAGCCAGGACTGCCAATAAATGATGGACAGCGGCTTGGCCAGCTCCTCCACCAGTTCGCTCAGTACCCTTGGGTGGATCCCATCCGGCCCCATTGACTTGTGTACATCCAAGTGCTGTAGCAGGTTACCAACCATTTCCTCGTGGATAGTGAGGGCCACATCCTGCTCCCCATCCCCTTCCACCAGCTCAGGGTACCGGGTATCTAGAGAACAACTGGTCTTGCCATGATGTTATGCTTTAACATTACCCTGTTGGCATATATTTTTCATTTCTTTTTTAAGTGGAGAGGGAGAAAAGTTTGTGATAGTACCAGTACACCTCAAATCTTTTTTTTTTTTTTTTTTATTAAATCTCAGGCACCAAGGTATCCTGATGGCTGCAGATGTTGCTACTGATTTCACTGGATGACCAGCAAAGATCACTCACCAATATTGTACCTCTGTACCTCATTTGCCACAGTAAGAGTGAGGAATATGTTCTTTATTTGGGACTAACTATTTTATGTTTTGTGGGTATTTCATTTTCTCACAGTACTTTGAAAATTACTAGCAGAGGTTACCTTAATTGGTCATAAAGGTTGTCTGAAAACATCCCTGGCTATTCCTTTGTGTTGATATAAGAGACTATCAGGGCAGTATTAGGTGTACTAGTAAGGAGTTATTTGTTCTTATAAAATGTGTGTTGGTTAATACACTAAATCTAACTGACAAAAATTTGGACTGACTACCCTCTTCAGAGATATTTAGCTGAGTTTCTGTTCTGGGTAAAAATAAGCAAATCAATTTTAAAAGAGAGAGAGAAAGACCATGCTGGCATTTTTAATATATCAAAAATATGGAGATGGGGATTTTGGATGAGAGCCAGCTGACTTGAAATGATGTGGAAGCCTTACTTCTGCTGGAATAATAATGTATTGGATGGTGGTTTTTTTTTTCAATTATTCTAACCCTTGCAGGTAAAGAAAATAAATATTAAGAATTAAAGTTATTTCTAAATTTCTTTTTTTATTATAATTAGTATTATTATTCAATCCTAAATTAAGGTTAAGATTATAGAAAATGCCAAATCTATGCAGAGTCTTAGATTTTTTTTTCTGTAATTTAGATTTTGAATTTTCAATTACCATAAAATCCAGAAATATTGTTATACACTATGCTGTAAATCTATTCTGTGTTGTTCAGGACAACCCCAGTCTGCAGCTGAATATGTACGAATACTTTATGGCAAGATTCAAAGGAATGGCGAAAAACTTTTGCCTCTGTCTTACATTTTGTGTACCCTGCTACTCTCCTGTATGGATAGGTTGACAGACACCTCAACAACATGTTTTCTGTCAATCATGGTGCCAAATTTGTATAATGTGTCTACACAAACCGCTATGCTGGAGAACAGTTCGAGTGTTTTAGACTGTGTTGAGGGGAGTTCTGACTATCTTAATTCGAGGATTCCCTGTATCTTGAAGGAGATATAAACCTGTATGAAAGAAACAGATTCTCCTTTATAGAAGGAAACTTTTATCATGATTATCTTCTCCTTAAAGGAAACCTTTATCATGATTAATAGCTATGAAGTTTGCTGCCAGCTGTAATAAGCATCACAGGTGCAATAGGCATGGCATTTCAGCTTACACTTACAAACTTCATCAGAATCTGTAGTCAGTGCTGCTTGTTGGTAAATTTTCCTAGACGTGCTTTTGTTAGCTCCTATTAATGGAATAGAAATAGCAGAAGCAGTAGCAGTAACCTAGCCTCAATGGCATCTAATAAAATCATAGCTATGTGAATGTAAGACACAGAACCTAATCTTTAGTTTCATATCTGAATTCCCTATTATATTTAATTCTTCCTCAGATGCCACAGGTTTAGACACCTCTGTTGGCAGTTAATGTGGATGTTCATTTAAAAAAATATTTAAAATAAAAATAAAATAAAAATAAAAATAAAATAAAAATAAAAATAAAATAAAAATGAAGTGAAAACATAAGATATTGTTTTCCTTCAAGAGTTGCACCTCCTGCCTTCTTTTAATTCTAACTGGAATTTTTGAGGTAGTGTTCCTTTCTTCTTATCATTTTGGTGAGGGAGATTTGACTTATACAAATGCTTCTTTTCTCATTACTCAAAGCAGGACTTGGACTACAACACCTAACAGTTATTTTCATTTCCTTCTTTGTCCTTGATGATTATTGTGGTTAAGCTCTTACCAACACTCAAGGCCACTGAGGCAACCTAAAAATGTCTGTTGGTGAAACAATGACAAACAAAAGCAAATCTGTTCAGTAGGGATGGGTGAACAGCAAAACAGAATTCAGCTT
This sequence comes from Cygnus atratus, assembly GCF_013377495.2. Lineage (NCBI taxonomy): Eukaryota > Metazoa > Chordata > Aves > Anseriformes > Anatidae > Cygnus > Cygnus atratus. Next base: position 76,133,096 of record NC_066396.1, read on the forward strand.
TCTATTTTATGGAAGGGTTAAAATATTCTCCTGAAAGTCCTATTCTGCTCATCCTGGAGGATGCAGAAACTCAGGTCTGAGTCCAGTGTCCTCAACTGCACCTTAGAAGCAGGGAAGACTTCGATAATGCATGGGCTACTTCACCTGTCTGACTGCAGGCAGTCAGAAGTAGTTGTTATGACTGGAACTGCAAAGACCTGCATAACCACGGTGCCTTCCATTAACCTGGAAACAGATCCACGTACCAAACAACAAGGATGAAGTTTTGTCAAGTAAAAGTAAAGTTGAAGTCTTACCTAGTGATTTTCAGTCTGCACTTTGTGGACATGATCTACTCCTTACTTGTCAGCAAAGTGAGACTGAGAAATGGAAATTCATTTGACTTTATACAAAATTCAGCATATAGAAATTTTCTTACAGGGCTTGTAAATCCCATAGCAACTGCTTAGAGTTCCACAGATGAACTGTATTGCTGTTCATTATGTTCATACTTGTATATTTCACACATACGGTACATTGCAGAGACAGGGATTAGCATGCCAACATTAGAGTTGTCTCAGGACAGTCTTAAGTTGCAAACTGTGCAGTAGATCTTACTGTGTGACATTTCAGGGTAAAATATGTACATTCAGTGCTGTGGTTATTATGGATTTCCCTGTGTGAATGGTGTGAATATAAATGCATTTGATTCTGCTAGAAGCTTGGGTGCAGCAGTAATGGGCCCTTTACAAGTTCTGGAGATGGATGTAGTGATAACTCCTTGTGGGATGGATGCTTTTGTTGCAGCAGAAAAGCACACTGCTCTCAGAAGTGCTGCTCTCCTGAAGACTTGATGAACCAACAGATAACTCCTCTTTAGTGTTGTCTTGCCTGGAAGTTATAAACATCTCCCACTTCTCACTAGTCACTCTGGGCAATAGTGATTTCCTGCTGCTGTTTTTCTTTATCTTCCCCACTTTGTACATGGCAGGAGTTGATTCTTTTCCTCTTCTATCTGTCTGAAATATGAAACTGTTAAGAGATGTAGTCGCCTTTGTCAGGTAGATTCCCTGCTGAATTGTTTTAAAAAGATGGAGATTTTAGTGAACAAATATGTTCCCTCACTGAGTAAAGTATTTTTTGCTTTTACTTCCAATCATACAGAAGTATGTTTCCTCATGAACTGCAGTGGGCCTGAACCTATTTTTCAGTAGCTTTAAAATATATTCTTCTCAGTCTGGAATAAAAATACAGTGTCAAAAGTTAGGATTTTCCATTATTGAAAATACTGAATTTTGTGCTCTATCCTGTTTTCTGCTAGAGAAGGGAGACTAGATGTCTCAGTCCTTGAGCAGATTCATGCTTTGCATTCACAGAATGAATGTGCTATACACCTATCGATTTTCATTCTTTATCCAGGAAAGGCTGCACACCAGAAATTGCTTTCAGCAGCAATTCTCTCAAAAATTCTCTTTCAGTGTGGATATGTACCAAATCTTCATTTTTTCCAAAAGCAAGTGCTTTGGCTGTTGGAAACCTGAGCATTTATGGAGGTTGTATTAACCACCCTCCACTGTCATCTCAGACAAACACAGAATTTCTTTTCCTCACCTGTAAAATCAAACACATTCTTAGCCACTGAAATAACTTCTCACCAGGTGGTATTTAAAATTTTTCTCTTGGTATATATGCAGTGTTACTTGAAGATTAAGGCACAGAAAACAGCTTTTCTCTGGACTCCAAAACTATAAATTCAACTATATATCAACTTCGGAGCTGTTCTAGTTGTTACATGGGACCTGGATGAGGCTGCAAAATGTGAGTGCAGAGAGCCCATTGCACCAGTGGTGCAGTTGCACCATGCTGCTATTGCAGTGTTTGTGCACCAGTGCTAGCAGTTCATCAGCACACGAGATAGCAGGACCAGCACAGAGGGCACCAGCTGGAAAGTGAAATCAAGCCTGCTTTCTCTGAACACCTCCACAGACAGTCCTTCAAGCCAGACATGCACTCTGCTGAGGACAAATTCTCTCCAAGGTTTTACTGGTGGGGCTTCCCTGTGTTAGCAGTGGATTAGGAAAAGTGTTCTGGAAGCATAGATAGTGAATTAATTTATTTAATTTTCAAGTCTATAAAATAATTTGGTCGAGCACCAACATTTATTACTTATTGTTAGAAGTGTAAAACCACTCTAATGTGAAATAGGTAACTGTTTCAGATAAAGCAATTCTCTGGAATGTTTTCAGATGGCTAGAAAGCATAACAGAATACTAACTGAAGCCATCATTTTATGGGGTTAGTAGCAAAAAATATAGCCTCAATAGAGATTCTGGGGAAGATTCATTTGTACTTTAAAGAGAGTTTTAGCATTTTTCATTTCAATTTAGACATGCTAGCTTAACTGCAGTAATAAAAACTTACACTAGCCTCCATTAAGGGTGCTATTGCTCACATATTCAAGAGCTTAAAAACAATATGCAAATGTAGGGACTGAGCGGTAATGAATGCTTTTTGTTAGCACTGTCTTATATAGAGATAATGGGATAAATAATCCATAATGGATATGTTCTGGGAGAGCAAATCTTTGACAAGAAAATGCTTGTTGCTAAGGAAACTTGTTATACTTTTGCATAAATTGCTCACATAGGCTTTGAAATATATTTCCCCCTAAGATCTTGGCCACAGTTTTAATTGAATTCAGGCTTTTCACCTGGCACAGGGTATCGCTTTGCATAAAGTGACTAAGAATCTCAGAATTAACTCTGCAGACTGCTGCAAACACCGAAACCTCAGGGATGCAAATATCTGAGGGGAAGTAATTAGGCTGGCCCTTCCATCACTTTGTTGACCTTTGAATAAAGCAAGGATGAAGTTTTCCAAAACTTTGCACTCTGGAAGCTTGTTATTGTGCCTAAATGAGCAAGCCAAGAACAGAACTTGTTGGCAAGATCATTTAAGGGTCTAATCCCTACTGGTTTTTGTTTTTTTTTTTTTCCAAGAATATTATTCTACAGGATGTTTCAACAGTCTTATTGAGACTTTATATTCATTATGCACATAATCAGTGAAGTATTGGAGGAGTAAGGGTGTTTGTGTGTCTAGCAGGTGTTCTGGGAATCTAAGCAGTGTATAGAGTACATAAGTGCATGTGTACCTGTATACTAAACAAGACACATTAGATTTAGGAAATTCTGTATTTTTAACACAATGTATTAACAAAACTGATTAAAGAATTGCAAAGGGGCTTTGGAAAGGAAAAATAAAAAATAAAATAAAATTAAAAAAATCTCCTAACTTCATGTCTTATTTTGTGAAGAAAACCACACAAGAGCGTTGACTTTGCTTCATCTCTTAGAAGCAAGAAAAATTAAGGCATTGGCATATAGTGCCTAACAAACAGTGGCCAGTATTGCAATGGATTAAATGAATCACATGGTTTCCAATTAACACATACTTTTCCCAACAATGTTTGGCAAAATGAATTTTTCTGCCTAGCAGTATTATCTTACTTTATACTCAGTTATGAGTGCTACAGTGAATTGCTGGATATTAAGGATCTGAGATAAGACTGCAGGTTATACCTGCACAGCATTGTCTAATTAGCCACTGGGGCATTCTTCCTCCTCATATGTGAGAAGGATTTACTCTCTGTTCTGTTCCCTGTCCACCTCATAGGTGTGAAAGTCAAGACACATTTTTACTGCTCCTGTCTGAAAAATCTCCTGAGTGCAAAATCTCCTTGAAAATGAGAAGAAGCTGAAGTCTGTATGTGATTTAGCAGGTCAGCAGGGTCAATGAAACCCCAGCTTTGGGGTCCCATTGGGCAGAGCCTGGCTTCTCTCTCCAGTAGCACTTGCTTTTGATGCCTAAGGATTCCCAGGTTTACAAGGAAGTTCAGACAAACATCACATTTCTGAAATTGAAGTGATGCAAAAACTGTTTATCTGATAATCATAAAAACACTCTGTACCTTTTCTGCTGTAAAGCGGGCTTACAATTTCTAACCAATTCTCTTCTGCTTGAAGAATATTTAGCGTTTTCTTAAACCTTGAAAGTGCCAGGAAGCCCACGGAGAGCCCCCGCAGGAGCAGGCCCTGGGCCGGAGCTGCAGCCTGTGGAGAGGAGCCCACGCAGGAGCAGGGGGTCTGGGGGGAGCTGCGGCCCACTCGTGGAGGACCCGTGCTGGAGCAGTTTGCTCCTGGGGGATGGATGGACCCCGTGGTACGGAACCATGTGGGAGCAGTTCCTGAAGAGCTGCTGCCTGTGGGCAGCCCCCTCAGGCTCAGTTCGGGAAGGACAGAGGAGGTGGAAGAGGGTGGATGGGGTGGAAGTTGTTTTAGTTTTCTTTTAGTTTTTCACTGCTCACTGATAGGCAATAAATTATATAATATATATTGATATATATATATACTAATCTCCCTATGCTGAGTCTGTTTTGCCCATGATGATAATTGTTGAGTGATCTCCCTGTCCTTATCTCAACCCTTGAGCCCTCTCCATTGTATTTTCTCCCCATTTTCCTTTGAAGAGGAGGAGTGAGAGAGCGGTCGTGGTGGAGTTCAGTTGCCCAGTAAGGTAAAACCAGTTACTAATTCTCTCTAGGAAAAACAAGGTCAGCTTAATTTGACATGGAGTTTTTAGCACATAGATGATCTTTCACTGTAAATGTGAACAACAAGGAAGAAACAGGGTAAACATGAACTATGAAATTAATGAAAAGGTTAACAAATATTAGCTATGTTTCACATAGATGTATATAAGTGAACTTTTTTAGCAAACAAGGGAAAATAAACCTCATAGCTGTAACTTGCAGCTAAAGATCAAGGCCTTGCTCATGATGCTCTACTACGTTGCTGGAAATCTAAGCTCTTTCCCAAAGACACTATAGCACCATGCTATGGCTTCATCATTCAATCTATCATTAATAACAGGCCACTGACTTTAGGAGTTCATCTGTAGAAAGATTAGACCTGAAACTTTGCAAACTCTAAAGACAATGTGTGGCAGACTTTTTTTGTCTTTTAACAACTGTTTTGACCTAAATTCCAAGCAAACAAACAAACAAGTTAAGTGCATCTTTATGTTCTGATCAATATATTGTCTATGTGTTTAAGAGTCAATTACACTGAAATGTACATTTACTGGGAGAAGCAAATGGACTACTTATACTTTTGAAATTTCACTCTTAATAGATAAAATTTAGGAAAAGGCCATGATGATAAACATGACTGAAGGCAAGTAAATCAGTAACTTCCAATGTAATCACATTTGCTGTTATTTCAGTCAACCAGATATCATACCCACCCTCATCTGTAGTCATGTAGGTAATTAATATTCATAATTTATGCACAGCCTTGGCACGTTTATACGAAAGCATCTTCTGGAATATTGGTGCTTTCAGTCTTCCTTGTGTAAAAAATGGTGTTGTTTTTGGTTTTGTTTGTTTGTTTGTGTTTGTTCAGGAAAGAAAAAGTTTGTTGTGTTCAGGAAAGCATTAATATGCTACCTGTTTTGACACTGCTGATTCATTTGACAACAGGACTTTTTGATTGATTAATGATGACAGCTCAGTACAAAGCATATGCTTGAGACCTTTCTTTACTGTATGACACCTCCATTGGGTATATCAGGATTTAGCTTTTACATCAATCCTTTGTTTCTAGAGTTCATAAATGATTGTGGGAGATACATTCAAGTGTGTGAGGAAAATGGATATGGTAACAGAGAATTTGTCTTTACCCTGATATTGGGTAAATTCTTTCCATCATTTATCGGCAGTCCTGGCTATCGGGAGAGGTCCCAGTTGACTGGCGGCTAGCCAATGTGACGCCCATCTACAAGAGGGGACGGAGGGTAGACCCGGGGAACTATAGGCCTGTCAGTTTGACCTCAGTGCCAGGAAAGCTCATGGAGCAGATTATCTTGAGTGTCATCACGCGGCACTTGAAGGGCAAGCAGGCGATCAGGCCCAGTCAGCATGGGTTTATGAAAGGCAGGTCTTGCTTGACGAACCTGATCTCCTTCTATGACAAAGTGACGCGCTTGGTGGATGAGGGGAAGGGCTGTGGATGTGGTTTACCTTGACCTCAGTAAGGCTTTTGACACCGTTCCCCACAACATTCTCCTCAAGAAACTGGCTGCTTGCGGGCTTGGACTGGCGTACGCTTCGCTGGGTTAGAAACTGGCTGGATGGCCGGGCCCAGAGAGTTGTGGTGAATGGAGTCAAATCTGGTTGGAGGCTGGTCACAAGTGGTGTCCCCAGGGCTCGGTACTGGGGCCGGACCTCTTTAATATCTTTATCGATGATCTGGATGAGGGCGTCCAGTGCACCCTCAGTAAGTTTGCAGATGACACCAAGCTAAGTACGTGTGTCGATCTGCTCGAGGGCAGGAAGGCTCTGCAGGAGGATCTGGATAGGCTGGACCGATGGGCTGAGGTCAACTGTACGAAGTTCAACAAGGCCAAGTGCCGGGTCCTGCACCTGGGGCGCAACAACCCCAAGCAGAGCTACAGGCTGGGAGATGAGTGGCTGGAAAGCTGCCTGGCCGAGAAGGACCTGGGAGTATGGGTTGATAGTCGGCTGAATATGAGCCAGCAGTGTGCTCAGGTGGCCAAGAAGGCCAACAGCATCCTGGCCTGTATAAGAAGCAGTGTGGCCAGCAGGTCTAGGGAAGTGATTGTGCCCCTGTACTCGGCTCTGGTGAGGCCGCACCTTGAGTACTGTGTTCAGTTTTGGGCCCCTCACTACAAGAAGGACATGGAGGTGCTCGAGAGAGTCCAGAGAAGGGCGACCAAGCTGGTGAGGGGTCTGGAGAACAAGTCTTACGAGGAGCGGCTGAGGGAGCTGGGCTTGTTCAGCCTGGAGAAGAGGAGGCTCAGGGGCGACCTTATCGCTCTCTACAGTTACCTTAAAGGAGGCTGTAGAGAGGTGGGGGTTGGTATGTTCTCCCACGTGCCTGGTGACAGGACGAGGGGGAATGGGCTAAAGTTGTGCCAGGGGAGGTTTAGATTGGATATTAGGAAATACTTCTTTACCGAAAGGGTTATTAAGCATTGGAACGGGCTGCCCAGGGAGGTGGTGGAGTCACCATCCCTGGAGGTCTTTAAAAGACGTTTAGATGTAGAGCTTAGCGATATGGTTTAGTGGAGTACTTAGTGTTAGGTCGGAGGTTGGACTCGATGATCTTGAGGTCTCTTCCAACCTAGAAGTCTGTGTCTGTCTGTGTCTGTGTCTGGGTAGGACACAAGGAAGGACACGGAGAAATATTAGTGTGCATCAATTAAAACTCTTTACTTTGATCCCCTCTCCCAAGAATATATGCTATACAGATTTTTCTTCTAGTTTTCCTTTTCCGTTTCTCTTAACTAAACATCTTTACTTAGAAAAATATTACAGCAGCAATTCTTTAATTTAGGGGATCTTCTGTTGCACAAATAAGCTAGATGTCATTAAGCATCTTCACTGCAGAACCTCCCTCCAGCGAAGTAACTTCATAGAACAAACATTTGTAAACTTTTGGAGCACTCAGCCTAGATCCTAACATCTTTCACTTCAAAGGGTCTGAAGAAAGTAATTAAACAAGATGGAGCTTAAATCAAATCTTACAAGCCCAACAATCAACAAATTTATTTTCAAATGTAAAATATGTTTTTATTGCACTCAGTTATGTATAAACTCAAGTTGTCAGAAAGTCCAGTAAGTGGCTTAGTTCTTTCACAGCCTTTTGAAAAGAGGAAAGGGTCATGACATCATTGAACACATACATAGCATGGTATGATCTTTAGCTTTTATATAACACCTTTTATCCAAAATTGTTAAGTGTTCAAAAACAGGGGAAGTTTCACTGAGTTCCACTCCTAATAACTGTGTCTTAGGAAGGCTTTTTAATACCTCAGTGAGATTAGCAGCATTATTTGCTTGACCTTAATTTAAGATATTTTCTGCAACAAAATCGTGATATTATTAAGGAAAGAGTTAAACATTTTATAAAGATAAAATAGACAGATGCATGGACAGTGAGAGATAAAATACACTAAAGATTTTTCCAGTAATTTTATTGGCCAACATAATTAAGCATCAGTTCTCACATTTGCTTATTTTTCACTTCAGATTTTCATTTTCTTATCATTTATCTACTGTAATGTAATTAAGGATCTCAGGTTGTTTCCTGTGGGCTGGAATAAAGTTCCATTTATTCCATAATCTTGTCTGGGACAAAACCAGAAGCATGTGACTAGGAGACAATTTATTATCAGGGTAAATAAATAGTTTTACTTCTTGGACAATGTGGTGAGCCATTCATTAGATGTTCTTCTGTGAATTCACTCCAGTTCAGTGCACAAGCATTCTGTTTGGTGGCCAGTTCAAATAAAGTAGTAATTTTCCTGTGGAGGTTATTAGACTTGTGCAAAATAGGCAGAGAGTAACTTCTAATCACTGGAGATATATTCACTTCTGCCAAGAAAGAAACACTAGCCTTCCTAATTTGAAGACATCTGCAACACCCATACTGGAAGCACACAGCTTAGGATACTACCTATACTAAGAAGACAATTTAGGATATCTACTAGTTAGTGAAGAGGATAAGGGTCGAGCAGGGTACAAGTAACACCAAGAGCAATAGCTGTAACTGTCCCGTGAAAGGACACACATTTTTCCCTCTCTGCTTATCAGAGACTCCTGAAGAATTTTAGGCACTCCTAAACTTACAGAGTGAAAATGTTCATTCTAATATATCAGATTGAATTTTTCCAGTCTACAGAATGTTGAAAGGTAAAGTGTTCATGGGACCCTACCTCAGGGCAGTTTAAAACTACTAACATCCATGTTCACAAGATGAACTTTCTTCCAGTTTTTCCTGTCCATGGAACTGACATGCTGGCTGACTGTTCAATGTTCAGAAAGCATGCCAGCATTTCAACTCTCTTCTAGCAAATGCAGTTCTGTCTTTCAGCCTGTGTGAAATGCAGCTCTGACACCCTGCTTGTGCCAGGTGCCTGTTCAACGATTATTTAGAATATCTTTATTTTAGTTCCTGTTGTTTCTTTTTCATTGCTCTGTTAAGTTCACGGCAATAGCACAAGAAATGTTAGTACTATTGTCATCACTCTACTAAGTCCAATTCCTTCACTTCTGCCAGTCCACGGCACAGACAGCACCATCAATGTAATGTCTGAACACTCCCTATGAAATTTCTTTGGTGTACAGAAATATGATGATAGATGGTAAGGGGACAAATAAAGCCATAGAACCAAGCACAATCCTTTCAAGGGACAATGTTGCTAGAACATTCACAACTCAGACCTGAGAGGATCAGTTCTACCAGGTCAGGCTGAAGAACCTTCTGAGTCAGAAAAAAAGCCTAGTGTCATTAGCAGGAGGATTTCAAAATAAGGCAAAACAACAGCTAAACATGCACTAAATCTGCAGCAGTCCTGATATTTGCTTTGAGGTATGGTATCCACAGGATTGTATACGTGAGGTGTCACAAGAAACAGGGAAGGGATTATTTTCTCCAACTTGCATGTACAAGAAAGAACTGAGTAGGTACAAAAGCATTAGATATTTACTGCTGTTTGCCTGCGGCATTCAGCACAAGGCTATTACTCTTTAATGCGATTGCATTCAGTAGTCATAGATCAATAGCCAGGTGTGATGTGCTTTGGAAACACTGGCAGACTAGGAAAAAGTCTCCTGAACTTGGCAATGTTTCTGATTAGCTTGCATGACCTCAGATGGAGAACCTGATGTGCTATAACAGTACAGACCATGAATTCCAGGCTCTTTACATTGGAAAGACAGTGTAAAGGAGGCAGAGAATTAAAGAGTCCTGAATACACGGCAACTAGCAAACCATATTGGAAAATTAAACACTAAAATTACAAAATTGAGCTGACATACACTTGGCCTAAAGTTGTTCTGCTCTTGACAATGGTGGACCAGAGCAGTTTGGTCCCATGTGTGAATGGAAATTGCTGTTCAGGCAGATGTTAATTGCAGGACTGTCTACTCCAGAGGCTTAAACTCTCTTCACACAGTTAAAAGCAATGTCCTGAAAATTGCATAGAATTGATAGACATCTGCCTCCTTCGGCAGAGGCAGCAGGACACCAGACAGGTTGCTCAATGGCATCACAATTTGCCCTGGATGCCAATCTTAAGCAACTGAATTGCACTCCTAGTATTGGGGCAGTATAGCTATCAGATGAAAGAGTTAAAATAATGGTGTGGTACAAAACCCTTTCTTGAAGCTTAAGACAAAGACTATTTACAAAGGAAAAGAGAACTTCTTATTAGTTTCATAGATATTAGTTGTTTTTCCCATATTGTTACTCTTATTTTTCTTCTACATTACAATTTTCTTAAGTCTGGAAAGGTGTTCACGAGGAAGAAAATATGCTCCCTCTCTGTCCAGTTTAGAGATGGGACAAATTAGGAGAAACTTTGAGCTACTTGTCCAAAACAAATTGAATCATTCCCACTCCACAGCAATGAAAGTTTTAAAATTGCACATATTTATTGTTATAACAATAAATCCAAAAGCTAGGTAAGCCCAAGCTATCAGCTTGGTTGTATCTACTGGTCTGATTGGAAAATGACAAGACAACAACCTTCATAATTGTTTTACTTACTTTCATGTCATGTTTCCCTTCTGTATAAAGTCACAATTTTCGTTCAGATTAAGCAACTAACCGGTGTGGATTAAGTGAATATTACTCTGTAGAAACAGAAAAATCATGAAAATTTATGACCTTTCATTTGATACTGTTCAAAAATGATAAGGAATGAACAACTGTAATACATGGAAGAAGTCAGAGATTTCCAAATCTCCTCTATAGGATTTAGGTTTTTCTTGAACACAACTGTTTCTGTAGCAAACAGCACTCAATGTTGATTTGGTTGCCAGATTTTCAGCTGATAATAAATGTCATTAATTTAGTTAAAGTCCACTGAATTTATACCAGTTAAAAAAATAAAAATAAACAATAATTAAAAAAAAAAATCTGAGATTTTTCTTTCATTTTCTGCCTGAATTGTTGTTATATGTGTTTTTAGAGATGTGTCCCATCCACCCTTTTCATTTTTTACATCCTTTTTTGCTCTCAATCAAGTGACAAAGTAGGAAATATTTTCGTATTTATACCAACACACTTCACTGCTGCATAGCTTTCAGAACACAGCTTTACAACACAGTCAGTCCTAATCAGCAGTATTGTTTCTACATGAAGTCAGGCATTTTAATATGTGACATCTTTCTAAACAGCTTTTAAAGATGTCCTCCATTTCCAAAGCCTTTGTCTGTTCGTGAATTCATTGCATTGCTGTTGCTGGGTAGTTCTTACAAACCATTTACGTCTGCAGAATGTGTGTGCACCAGTGAATTACATTTGCCTAGGCTGTGTGACCAATGCAAACTGCAAAGAAAACCAGTTCTGAAACAGCTTGGTCCACAGTTAAACATCCCTTGTTTCTGAATATTCTGTATTCCTTCTAATATTATCAACATATTGTCATTTCCAGGAAAGTGCAGAACTTGGAAGAGGTCTACACAGCCTGGCTGACCACAGAATCACAGAATCGTCTAGGTTGGAAGAGACCTCCAAGATCACCTAGTCCAACCTCTGACCTAACACTAACAAGACCTCCACTAAACCATATCGCTAAGCTCTACATCTAAACGTCTTTTAAAGATCCTCCAGGGATGGTGACTCCACCACCTCCCTGGGCAGCCATGTTCCAATGCTTAATAACCCTTTCGGTAAAGAAGTATTTCCTAATATCCAATCTAAACCTCCCCTGGCATAACTTTAGCCCATTCCCCTCTCGTCCTGTCACCAGGCACGTGGGAGAACATACCAACCCCCACCTCTCTACAGCCTCCTTTAAGGTAACTGTAGAGAGCGATAAGGTCGCCCCTGAGCCTCCTCTTCTCCAGGCTGAACAAGCCCAGCTCCCTCAGCCGCTCCTCGTAAAATTTGTTCTCCAGACCCCTCACCAGCTTGGTCGCCCTTCTCTGGACTCTCTCGAGCACCTCCATGTCCTTCTTGTAGCGAGGGGCCCAAAACTGAACACAGTACTCAAGGTGCGGCCTCACCAGAGCCGAGTACAGGGGCACAATAACCTCCCTAGACCTGCTGGCCATGCTGCTTCTTATACAAGCCAGGATGCTGTTGGCCTTCTTGGCCACCTGAGCACACTGCTGGCTCATATTCAGTTGCCTATCAACCAGTATTCCCAGGTCCTTCTCAGCCAGGCAGCTTTCCAACCACTCATCTCCCAGCCTGTAGTGCTGCTTGGGCTTGTTGCGCCCCAGGTGCAGGACCCGGCACTTGGCCTTGTTGAACTTCGTACAGTTGACCTCAGCCCATCGGTCCAGCCTATCCAGATCCTCCTGCAGAGCCTTCCTTCCCTCGGGCAGACCGACACAAGCACCTAACTTGGTGTCATCTGCAAACTTACTGAGGGTGCACTCGATCCCCTCGTCCAGGTCATCGATAAAGATATTAAAGAGGACCAGCCCCAGCACTGAGCCCTGGGGGACTCCACTAGTGAACCAGACCTCCGACTCGATTTGACTCCATTCACCACAACTCTTTGGGCCCGGCCATCCAGCCAGTTTTTAACCCAACGAAGCATACGCCAGTCCAAGCCGCAAGCAGCCAGTTTCTCGAGGAGAATGTTGTGGGAAACAGGTCTCAAAAGCCTTACTGAAGTCAAGGTAGATCACATCCACAGCCTTCCCCTCATCCACCAAGCGCGTCACTTGGTCATAGAAGGAGATCAGGTTCATCAAACAGGACCTACCTTTCATAAACCCATGCTGACTGGGCCTGATCGCCTGCTTGCCCTTCAAGTGCCGCGTGATGACATTCAAGATAATCTGCTCCATGAGCTTCCCTGGCACTGAGGTCAAACTAACAGGCCTATAGTTCCCCGGGTCTACCCTCCGGCCCTTCTTGTAGATGGGCGTCACATTTGCTAGCCGCCAGTTGACTGGGACCTCTCCTGATAGCCAGGACTGCCAATAAATGATGGAAAGCGGCTTGGCCAGCTCCTCCGCCAGTTCGCTCAGTACCCTCGGGTGGATCCCATCCGGCCCCATTGACTTGTGTACATCCAAGTGCTGTAGCAGGTCGCCAACCATTTCCTCGTGGATAGTGAGGGCCACATCCTGCTCCCCATCCCCTTCCACCAGCTCAGGGTACCAGGTATCCAGAGAACAACTGATCTTGCTGCTAAAGACTGAGGCAAAGAAGGCATTGAGTACCTCAGCCTTTTCCTCATCTGTTGTAACTAAGTTTCCCCCCGCATCCAGTAAAGGATGGAGATTCTCCTTAGTCCTCCTTTTTGTGTTGATGTATTTGTAAAAACTTTGTTATCTTTAATGGCAGTAGCCAGATTGAGCTCCAGATGAGCTTTGGCCTTTCTAATTTTATCCCTGCACAGCCTCGCAACATCCTTATAGTCCTCTTGAGTAGCCCGCCCTCTTTTCCAAAGATTATAAACCCTCCTTTTTCTCCTAAGCTCGAGCCATAACTCTCTGTTCAGCCAGGCCAGTCTAGTTCCGCGCCAGCTCGTCTTTGGGCACGTGGGAACAGACCGCTCCTGAGCCATTAAGATTTCCTTCTTGAAGAGTGCGCAGCCTTCCTGGACTCCTTTGCCCTTCAGAACCTCCTCCCAAGGGACTCTGCCAACCAGTGTCCTGAACAGCTCAAAGTCAGCCCTCCGGAAGTCCAAGACAGCGGTTTTACTGGTCCCCTTCCTGACTTCACCAAGAATAGAGAACTGAACCATTTCGTGGTCACTCTGCCCAAGACAGCTCTCGACCACCACATCTCCCACCAGTCCATCACTGTTTGTGAACAGAAGGTCTAGCGGGGCACCTCCCCTGGTAGGCTCACTAACCAGCTGCGTCAGGAAGCTATCTTCCACGCTCTCCAGAAACCTCTTAGACTGCTTTCTCTGTGTTGTGCTTCCAGGATATGTCTGGGAAGTTGAAGTCCCCCACGAGAACAAGCACTGACGATTTCGTGGCTTCTGCCAGCTGCCTGTAGAAGTCCTCATCCATCTCCTCATCCTGGTTCGGCGGTCTGTAACAGACCCCCACCAGGATGCTTGCCTTGTTGGCCTTCCCTCTGATCCTAACCCATAGAGACTCAACCTTATCATTCCCAGCCTCAAGTTCCTCAACATCAAAACACTCTCTAATATAGAGAGCCACACCACCACCCTTTCTGTGCTGTCTGTCCCTTCTGAAGAGCCTATAGCCAGGCATTGCAGCACTCCAGTCATGAGAGTGGTCCCACCACGTTTCCGTGATGGCAACCAAGTCATAGCCTTCCTGCTGCACGATGGCTTCCAGCTCCTCTTGTTTGTTACCCATGCTGCGTGCATTACTGTAGATGCACTTCAGTCGGGCCATTGCCTTCTCCCTCGGCCTTGCCATTGTTCCCCCTGGTACAGCTCCAACAAGACTTATTTCAGCCCCATCCCCCTTCTTTCCTAGTTTAAAGCCCTCTCAACGAGCCCTGCCAGCTCCTGGGCTAGGATCCGTTTTCCCCTTGGAGATAGGGACCCATCTGCGGTCACCAGGCCGGGTGCTGAGTAAAGCGCCCCATGGTCAAAAAAAACAAAATTTCTGTACTGGCACCAGCCTCTGAGCCACGTGTTAATCAGGTGGGCTTTCCGTGTCCTCTCGGTACACTTCCCTGCCACTGCAGGGATGGATGAAAACACCACCTGTACTCCCGCTCCCTCCACTAACCGTCCCAGTTCCCTAAAGTCCCTTTTGATAGCCTTCAGGCTTCTCTCTTCAATATCATCTCTGCCAGCCTGGACTATCAAAAGAGGGTAGTAGTCAGAGGGGCGAACCAGGTTGGGAAGCTTCCTGGCAACATCCCTGACCCTGGCCCCAGGGAGGCAGCAGGCTTCCCTACGGGTAGGGTCAGGTCGACAGATAGGGCCCTCTGTTCCCCTGAGAAGGGAGTCACATACAATGATCACCCTTCTGTCTTTCTTGGTGGAGGCTGTCTTGAGGCGTGGAGTCAGCTTCCTCGCCCTAGGCATCCTCCTGGGTAGACTTTCTACCTCGTCCTCACCCACCGGCCTCTCAAGCTCCAGGGCCTCAAATCTGTTATGTAAGGGCACCTGGGAAGGAGGGGCCGGTGGGGGGGTGCGTTGCCTGCAAGGTCGAGCAGGGACCTGTCTCCATTCCTCCTCAACTCCTAGGTCCCCTCCCTCTGCCCGACAGCGACAGGGCAGGGGGTCCACCTCCATTTGGGGTCGTCTCGCCCCGGTACCTCTCCTTCAAGCCCTGCAGGGAGTCGCTCCACCAGTCTATCTCCCGCTCACACTCCCTGATAGCCCTCAACCTCTCCACCTCCTCTTTGAGTTCTGCCACCAGGCGGACCAGGTCATCCACCTGCTCGCACCTCACACGCACGGAGCCTCTGCCTCCCTCAGATGGCAGCAACAGGCTCAGACACTCCCTGCACCCAGAGACCTGAACTGCCGCATTGTTGAGCAGGCGGTCAGTCTGGGTGGACACAGACTTTCTAGAGAGAGCAGTCTGCCTGGTGTAGACCATTGCAGCCTAGTTAGCAGTCGTCAGCCGTCAAAGGTGTTGTTCTTGTGGGCGGGGGGAAACTCTGCCCTCTCCGCCCTCTCCACCCTCCCTGCTCGCCCTGCCTGCGCGAACTGCCGCGCAAACTGCCGCGCCCCACCCTCCTGACACACCACGCCCTGTTTGCCCGTCCTGGTCGCCGCGCTCCTGGTCGCTTGCGGTCCCTAGGGGCTCCTTTTGAACGGCCGGGGAGGGGGCGCTGCCGGCTCCGCCTACGCCTCGTCAGCCTCCCTCGTCAGCCTCCCTCACGAGGGCTGCCGGGTCCTGGCGGCTCCTTCGAGCGTCCTCGATGTCGGAAAAAAAGCCCTGCCTGTCCCGATCCCCCGCTCCGCTGCAGAACGCGTCTGCCCCGGAGCCGATCGCCTCGGCAAGTCAGTGTTCCAGTGTAATTAATGTTTCAGTGTAATTAAAACCACCTTTACAAGATTAGTTAGGATGACTTTCTGGGTGCTCTGAATCACCGCACAAAACTGTCGTCTCTCTTGGCTGAGTTTTGTTACATATAGGAGCCTCAGTATGCGTTAGATTTCAAAGCTGAAGTAGGGAAAAATATCCAGAATGGAAGAAAATAATATCCAGAATGGAAGAAAATAAATATCGATGCCAAGTATTGAAGCAGAGAATATTTTGACACTGTAGTTCAGTCTCTTACATACCCCACTGAAAGGGTTCAGAGACTTCACTCAGAGACTTTGGCAGCTTGCAGAAATAAATACACATGCAAATTTTCAGGCATCCTAGTGCATCATACTTGTAGTTAATACACTGTACACAAGAACACTCAATCACATTATCAAATGTCTTGTTAATAAATCAGCAGCCTTACTGTAGAAGGGTTGTGTTATGAAATATAAATGTCTCTTAACTAAAATCTAAAACAAACAAATGGAAATACGAACTTGTCTCCTGAAACAGCATTTTTGACTGTTGTATCTTCATGTGAGTGCTGTTTAATGCCAGTGTTTTCCTGGTACTGAGTCCAGATCAGCAGAATACTAAGAAGTGAAATTTGTATTCGACAACAGATGTGCTCTGTCTCTGCTGAAGTACTGCATGTTCAGCCGGAGGCAAGTGGTTAAAGCTGAATATTGAATAATGCTTAATATCAGATGAGTACTTGATGCTGAACTCATGAACACATTTTGCTTTGTAAACTCAATGTTTTTGTTCTTAGGTAAGTGTATGCAGAATTGTCACAAATATGTCAGAGGGTACTTATGAAAAGCAAAACAGTCTGAGCAGGATGCTAGTTACATATAAACTCTATTAAAATAAAATATCATTAACGCCAAGAGGAAAAGAGTCTGGCAGTGGACTGAAAACTACCTAGCAGCTGCCAAAATCAGTGTAATATTTTAGAAGGCCTGTATCTGCAAGATTGTGGAGAAAATGCCAAAAATGCTGGTCAGAACTCAGGTATAGTTGTATTTTCATGGCTGTAAAGTATATGTAGAGATGACATCATTATTCTGAGTGGTAACTGTGAAATGGAATTAAAGTAAGACCAAAAATTAAAATGTATTAATCCAGTCTTTTTCCCTACAGACCCTTTGAAGCTTCTTTCCCATCCCACCCCGTTCCCTCCCCAACCCCACCTCTCCCTACCTCCCATCAGTGCTGTTATATACAAATCTTATTTGTATCCCTAACAAGGCAGAACATTTTCTGTTGAGCACAGGGAGCTGATTATTTTCCTTTTCTTTCTCTATTTATTTTTTTTTTCTTTTCTGTGCTTATGTGCTTTCTTACTAAATTTGTGTGACGTGATTCTTCTCAGGTAAAGCTGTCATTGGTAGAACAGATATAGATGAGAGCAGGCTGTGGATTTGATGGCCTCTGGTCACACTCCTCTCTCACTGCTTTCCTAACAGTTTGTTGTTTTGGGACCCCTCTGTCACATGGCCAAAGTACAGCCACCACTGCTCAGAGGAAGGCAGTTTGGGTGGGCAATGGAAGCCCACAGCCATGCTAGGAGATACAAAAGAGAGCTGCTTCACTGGCCACTTATGTGACCACATGTGCAAGCATATCCTGAAGATAGGTGGTTGCATCTTGATCACATGATGATCATACTTCTTTTTGTGTAGAGGGGAAGGGCCTTAGCATGGTTTTATAGAAGGCCCCTTGGATTGCACCAACTGAAAGCTGTAATCTGAAGTAATTAATCATCATTACTGAAGTTATATATAGAAACATTTTAACCTGTATTTCTAAGAAGGGGTTATTCTATTCACCAGCAGTTGAGAGCAATGTGTGGCATCAACAATGTAAAATGATTTGACATTCATGTCAGGAAGGACAAATGAGACTATGTATTACACAGCTTGATACCATCTTTGGATTTAAATGAGCTCATGTAATTTATCTGTAAAGTGAGTATGAACTTATAAAAACAATTGGAAGAAGCAGGCAATACCTATATTAAATTTCTATACCTAGATATGATTCTACTGTACCTGAAATTACATTCATAAAAGATAATATTCTCTGAAAAGATGTAAAAGATGTTCAGTGCTCTCAAATAGTATATTTCCTCTTTCTTAATCCTTTGACTATACAGAGATTCTTGGTACCATTTCAATAGTCAGCAACCCAAAGCAGAGGTAATATACTTTTTTTTTTTTTAAACTTTAGACTTAAAAAAAAAAAAAAAAGGCTGATATTTGCACAAAATTTCAGATCTTTTCCATTTGTTTATGAAAACAGAAACAAAATCTTTAAAGGAACAGCTGAAATCCAAACTAACATTTTTAAGCTTTAGTATTTGCATTGGTATTTCACTGTTAGCAGAAATATATGAGAAAATAATTCTATTCAGCCATTTGCATAAATGTGCTGTTTTAAGAATGTGTTATACTGCATCATTACTGGGAATAGTTTTGCTTTGTTTTCTTTTGTTTTGTTTTCCAAAAGAAATATGTAGTTTGGTGTAAGTAATGTCAACTGTCCCTATCCATGGCAGGGGGGTTGGACTAGTCAGCTTTTAAAGGTCCCTTCCAACCCTAACCATTTTATGATTCTAATATATGAACTGATAATAATGTCATCTTTAAATGTCTTAAAAGACAATTGATATTTTATGTCCAAGTTCATTTTAACTTTTTTTTTTTTGCTATTTCATGGGAAGAAATCTCTTCTTAAATTTCCTTCAGTTAGCTTTACTAAAGCAAATGATCAAGGAGAGCTTTTAGTAGCAACATTTTTGGAAAAAAAAAAAAAAAAAAAGTGCACAAGTTCTTTATCTGTACCAGTGTTAAGATTGTTAAGATTTTAGCATTTACATTTGGCCAAAGCAAGCCAACTATATATTCCGTGATTCAGAGGTTGGACTAGATGATCTTGGAGGTCTCTTCCAACCTAGATGATTCTGTGATTCTGTGACAAGCCAATCTTAGTCATGTTATTAAAAATGTGTGTTTCTCTATATCATGTTTTTTAACTGACCCACTCTTTTCCTCTTTGATAAGATTGTTCATTACTTTGTGCTTGACAAAAACTGTGGACAATTTATGTATTGTTAAAGTTCAACAATCTAACTACAGAATCCTTTCCAAGGATTTATGAGGACACGTGTTGCTCATATCAAATTAATAGGACATTTTTAGAACTGCTGAATTCATTTGATTGTTAAAAGCTCCAACACTGTAAACACTGTAAAATTCCAACACTGGTGTTGGAATGCCAAGTAAAACTACAAAAAGTAAAAGTTAAGAAACTCAGATTTAAAAGTCTGAAGATAAATTCTTTATCCTCATCCTTGGTGGTCCTACCTTTGTAACTGCAATGCTGCTTCTAATAATGCCTTTCTAATGATTTTGATGAAAAGCATAGATTTTCATTTATTTTTGTTTTCTTGTTTATTATTAATATTGAAATCTGCTTCAGTATCAGCAGAGGTTTAAAAAACAAAGTGTGTTTCTTGAATTTCATATACAGTAGAAACTGCAGAGAAGGAAAAATGTATTGAGATGATCTGTAATGGCAGTGGTTTAAAGTTTCATGTTAGGAAACAGTCTAATGCACTTGAGTAAAAATAATATGACAAAATTATCTGGAAAATGGAGAAAAGCTCAGTGAAATTTAATGGAAAATACAATTAAAATAGAAAGAAAATCTTCAAGTTTTTCTTCTGATTTGTCTACTAATGGCTTAAATTGATTACATCACTCTGATGAATATTTCATGTTGGTCAATGATTTGAAGTATACCTTAGTTTGGGCTCTAATCACTTTATTAATATGGGCTTAAGTTTTTATTGAATGTGATTTGAGTAGAATATATATAATGGACCACATCTGCTTCTGTTCAGCAGTACATCTGCAAAGTCTCATTAATACTTTTTATTGGGTATTGGACACAATGAATTTTAAAAGTATTTATTAGGAAAATCGTACATAGATTAATAACTCTATTAGCTCCTACAGCCTCCCAGGACTCAGTACATATGCTAGTAAAACTCTTCCTGAAGGCATAGTAGCACTCTTACAGATAATATAGATTGAATAAATATAAATAAGACCAAAACTGAGAAAGTTGTTGCTTCTTCCTGTAGAGCATGCCTGCAGGTATTTGCATTTCCTCTATCCAAGGACTGAATCAAACTCAGCATGTCTCTCTCTTGGATTATGGAATAAAGTAAAGCAGGAATAAGAAAATTTACTTTACTTTTGATGATATTACTTTGTTTCAATAGGAAACACAATGCATAACATTTTCCTCAGATATGCTTAAACTCATTTGCTTGTTGGGTTCTGGATGAGACATGCATTGATTTAATTGGAACTAAATCAGTAATTACATACAGTCTGTGCTATTCAGCTGCTCCCTAATAGCATGGTCATTAGGGAAAGAAAAAAAAAAAAAAGAAAAAAAAAAAGGAAGTTAATTTGTTTTTAGCATGTGATTTATACAGAGTTAGCTACAATGAGATGTTGCTGGTGTAAAGGAAATTCAGTCTTATTTGTTAGACAATGATGCTGTCAAGTAACTTTAAGTTTCACAACAAGTCATGTGTTTCTAGAATTCATTCTAGAAATAGGCAATATATATATACCTATATGGCTGGAGATCCAGCACCGAAGCTATGGAGGACTGTTGTGGTTTAGCCCGGCTGGCAGCCAAACACCACACAGCCGTTCGCTCACCCTCCCCCCTCCCTCTCCGGGATGGGGGAGAGAAACGGGAAAGTGAAGCCTGTGAGTTGAGATAACGACAGTTTATTAAGACAGGAAAATTAATAACAATAATAATAATAATAATAATAATAGTAATAATGTGTACAAAATAAGTGATGCACAATGCAATTTCTCACCACCCGTTGACCAATGCCCAGCCTATCCCCGAGCAGCCGGCCCCCCCACCCCGGCTAGCCACCCCTATATATTGTTCAGCATGACGTCAGATGGTATGGAATACCCCTTTGGCCAGTTTGGGTCAGCTGTCCTGGGTCTGTCCCCTCCCAGCTCCTGCTGCACCCCCCAGCCTGTAGCCTTGTTGTCTACAACAATTAAAACATCAGCATGTTATCAGCGCTCTTCTCATCCTAATCCCAAACATAGCACCCTGCCAGCTACTAGGAGGAAAATTAACTCTGTCCTACCTGAAACCAGGACAGATATCCACCCCTTATTCCATACCATTTATGTCATGCTCAGGTTACACTCTTTCCAATACCTTCTAATTAGTCACCATTTTCATCTATGATATATAGCAACCATGGTAGTGATGACATACAGTGTTATATGATAATTAACATACTACAATTCAACTCATGGGCTATTCTCACCCAGTATTAGGTCCCCTTGAGGTACACACCGAACCTCCCCATTCTTTTGCATTACCCACCAAGTGCATCCAGGTCCCTGGGCTAGAATTCATTCTAGAAATAGGCAATATATATATACCTATATGGCTGGAGATCCAGCACCGAAGCTATGGAGGACCATGGAATGAATTACTACAAGTGGGACTGGTATTCTCACACCACTTCAGGGTATTCAGATAAAGACTGTCCAAGTTCTTTAAAGCCATGTTTCCTGCTTTAAAATAACTGGCCTGGAAGTTAACATGTGTGCATTAAAACAAAGATGTCCCAACATGCTGTGGCTCTTCAGTTGCTAATAGATATCAGTAGATTAATAATCCCATAGGTCACATTTTTACATGATAATTTTGTTGCAAGTATGTAAGAATGACCTAAATTATGCTTACAAAAGGCTGATATTGGTAATTTGCAATTATCAAGTATGTCCTTTCTGTAAATTGAAAATATATGGCTTATCCTAGTTTTTTGTTTGTTTGTTTGTTTGTTTGTTTTTACTTTACAGACTACTTTAAAAGAAGAAAAAAAAAAAAACATTCTAATTAAGCTTTTTTAAATTACCTTCTTGGGAAGAGAACTATTAAAACCTAGAAACTACAACTTTTTTTTTTTTCTGCCCTGTGACTGTAGATGGTGGTTAGGACAGTAGTCATCACCATATTTGTTGATCAACTTCTATGAAGTGACTGAAAGTCATCCGTGTGCTTTGTTGTGAACAGGAATCATGTCACCATATATACAGATGTAAGGAGTATCTTTTGTTTCTGGTTCTGTTAGAGAAAGACCAAAACATGACTGAGCATTTAGAGAGTGGATAGCAAAGAATGTTCTGATGACTAAAACCTGCAGGTTGTCTAAGTATCATTTGATTCAGTAGAAAAATGCAGTTTTAAAATCACAGAAATAAAGGGTGAAGTACACTGAAAGGGATCACTGAAGGTCATCCTGTCCAACACCATGACCCTAAGCAGGATCAGCTTTGAAGTTCAATAAACTTCACAGTTGTGCATTATTGCACAACTTTCCTGCTCTGTTGGTGTGGCCTCACCTCAAGTAGTGTTCACAGTTTTGGGCACCTCAATATAAGAAACACATAAAACGATTAGAGAGTGTCCAAAGGAGGGCTATAAAGATGATGAATGGTTGAGGAGGAAGGACACACGAAGTCACTTGCTTTTTTCAGCCCAGAGCAGAGGAGACTGAGGGGAGGCCTCGTCGTGGTCTGCAGCTTCCTCATGAGGGAAGTGGAGGGGCAGGCACTCTGCTCTCTGGGGACAGTGACAGGACCCGAGGGAATGGAATGGAGCTGGGACAGGGGAGGGTCAGGCTGGGTGTTAGGAAAAGGTTCTGCACCCAGAAGGTGGTCGGGCACTGGGACAGGCTCTCCAGGGCAGTAATCACAGCAACAGGCCTGCCAGAGTTTGAGGCATTTGGACAACAATATCAGACACAGAGTTGAATTTTGGGGTAGTGCTGTGTGGAGCTATGAGTTGAACTTTATGATCCTTGTGGATCCCGTCCAACTCAGGATGTTCTATGATTCTATGATTTTATGATTCATATGTAGTGAAGTTTTAACTTCATGGACTGAGTTTTCTATCTAGACAGTTGTTTCAATACAGAGATTGTACCTCAGCTGGCCTAAAAACTGCAGCTCAGGATACACAATTTAGAATTGTCTATCAGTGGCAAACACTGTCTGAGTTATGTAGAGAAAGCTAAAGTTACACGTGATTTTCCTACAAATACTTGTACTGCTGATGTACATAGCATTTGCAGTATATACATGCATCATGTGCATGCCTGCAGCAGGAAGACTACTGTATTTATTCACAATTGTTAGGTACTGACTGCTGAAATGTGCAAGAGTCTGTCAAAATAAGATCTCACTCAGTTTGCATCTGGTATCGCCCTTAGCATCTGGTGTCGCCCACAATAGATCTGAGACAATGTAGGAGAACAATTTTAAAAACATCCATAAATCTTAGGAAATGAGGACATTTAGGTAGATAACTGTTGTTTTTGTTTGTTGTTGTTGTTGTTGTGTGTTTGTTTTTTAATAATCTCATATATTTACTTTTAAAAGAAATAAATAAATAAAATTAAAAATAGAAAAGAAGGTTATTTTATTACCTGTACTGTCTTTGCTATTTGCCCAGACCAGACCTATGGTAACCCTGTCAAAGCCTTCTGGTGGGATTGCCCCTGAAGATACCAGCTGAAGTTACAGTGCTGTATCTGAAACCAAGTGATCCTCTACTTAACCACAACACAAGCAGAAAAATAAATCTTCAGTACAAAAGGTTCACATCTGAGACAAAAGCCCTATGAGCTAACAAATAATGGCAAAAATTGTCAGTTACAAATTGTCAGTTGATGGTGTTTGGCTCATCGGGACATCAAGCTAGCAGCAATACATGGGAAAGAGAGATAACTATACTTATGAATTTGTCCTGAGAATTATTTCCTTTGTTACCAAAGAGGAGAGATTATGGTATTTGATGTTGAACAACAGTTCTGAATTATGCTAATTCAAAAAAAAAAAAAACTTTCTTGAACTTGTATAATAAAAACAATCAATTCTCATTATTTAGGAAAAAAAAAAAGCACAGCTAATTGTAGCTTATATGTGTTTGAGGACAAACTAGGAAGGAGTTCATGGTTACACAAAGGTAGGAAACTTCTTGTTTAAGCAGTTAGTTGGTTTCAAAAACCTTAGCTCCCCAGACATCACATTTTAAGTCTCATTTTTAAGTGCTTTTTAAACAGGCTCTGTATTATTTATTGCTCATTCTATATTATAACCTAAAAAATATAAATTCTTTCTCTACTTTTGTCCTCCACGTTTATAGACCACTGATTTTTAGCTATGTTACTAAGAGAGCTTGAAATTACTTTGCTTTCATGTTGGTATGCTGGCATGACTGAAGGTGGCTGAACTCTGAATGGATTTTGACCAAGTCCTTGCATTACCCATACACATCTCTTTGCCATACTGTGTGGTTACGCAGAGCTACTTTGTAAAGCTACTATGTGGCCACTACACATGCCCCTTCAAGCAGTTGAGTCCTGCCAAATTTTATTTTACAATACCTTTTCCTGGGTGGATAGCATTTGTTGAATGTATGTAAAATTTATGTAAATTTATGTAAACAATGAGTATTCCTTATTATATATATAATATGCAGCAGTGATATCAGGTAGAGGAAGTCTCTAACCAGTCACTTATTTGCATTCATTCTTGATTCAATTATGAGACAAACCTGAAAAGGGCAAAGAAAAATTGGTGGGCAAGAAGTATGAGTAATGATATGGAACAGTGTAAGAGATCCAACAGACCCAAAATGCTGTTTCTGTTGAATATCAGTACAGAGGAAGGGTGCTGTGTTCTTCAAGTCATCTGTCCCTCTGCCTGTGTGTAGTGGTTTTACTCGGGTGGGCAGCCGAGCTCCACCACAACCACTCTCTCACTCCCCCTCCTCAAAGAGGAATGGGGAGAAAATACGATGAAAAGGGCTCAAGGGTTGAGATAAGGACAGGGAGATCATGCAGTAATTATTGCGACGGGCAAAACAGACTCAGCATAGGGAGCTAGTAAGATTTATTGCCTATTACTAACAAGCTAGAGAAGTGAGAAACAAAGGAAAGAAACCAAAAGCACCTTCCCCCCCATCCACCCTCTTCCACCTCCTCCCCCCGAGCGGTGCAGGGGAACAGGGGAATGGGGGTTATGGTCAGTCTATAGCGCTTCTTCTCAGCCACTCCTTCTCGGTCACTCTCATCCCCTGTGCTGTGGGGTCCATCCCACGGGATGGAGTCCTTACTGAACTGATCTGGCGTGGGCTTCCCACAGGCAGCAGCTCTTCAAGAACTGCTCCAGATATGGGTCCATACCATGAGGTCCATCCCTCAGGAGCAAACTGCTCCAATCGGGATCCCCCCATGGGCAGCAGCTCCTGCCAGGTCACCTGCTCCTGCATGGTATCTATCCTCTCCACGGGCTTCAGGTCAGGCCCAGAATCTGTTCCAGCAGGGGTGTTCCACAGGCCACAGCCTCTGTCAGTGTAGGTCCACCTGCTCCACCGTGGTCTCCTCCACAGGCTGCAGCATGGAACCCTGCTCCACCGTGGTACTCCATGGGCTGCAGGGGGACAGCCTGCTTCACCATGGTCCTCACCACAGGCCGCAGGGGACTTCTGCTCCAGTGCCTGGAGCACCTCTCCCCCTCCTTCTTCACCGACCTTGGCGCCTGCAAGGCTGTTCCTCACTCATCTCACTCTCCCAGCTGCTGTGTGGCGCAGCGTTTTTTTTTTTTTTTTCCCCATCTTAAATATGCTCTCACAGAGGCGCAAAACAACATCACTTATTGGCTCAGCTCTGGTCAGCAGTGGGGCCCTTACCAAACATGGGGCAGCTTCTAGATCCTTCTCACAGAAGCCACACCATGGCCC